>NW_027193386.1:0-12854 GCF_032444005.1 Ranitomeya imitator
GAGATGTGGTCCCTAAAAAAAAATGGTGTTGTAAAAATGAGAAATTGCTGGTCAACTTTGAACCCTTATAACTCCCTAACAAAAAAAAATTTTGGTTCCAAAATTGTGCTGATGTAAAGGAGACATGTGGGAAATGTTACTTATTAAGTATTTTGCGTGACATATCTCTGTGATTTAAGGGCATAAAAATTTAAAGTTGGAAAATTGCGAAATTTTCAAAATTTTCGCCAAATTTCTGTTTTTTTCACAAATAAACGCAAGTTATATCGAATAAATGTTACTACTAAAATGAAGTACAATATGTCACGAGAAAACAATGTCAGAATCGCCAAGATCCGTTGAAGCGTTCCAGAGTTATAACCTCATAAAGGGACAGTGGTCAGAATTGTAAAAATTGGCCCGGTCATTAACGTGCAAACCACCCTCGGGGCTTAAGGGGTTAATGTGAAGCAGATAAAAAATAATAATAATGTCTCTGTGGGTTTTTTTTGCAGACATACGGTCTCCCAAAAAACACAGCCATGTGAACAGGTTCATAGATTGTAATGGATTTGGATCGCCCCCAGTGTAGGGCAATGGGGTACTCGGATCCGGGCCATTCTGTCGTCGGTGGGGATGTCAAGGTGGCTTGACCCGGTCCATGGCCCTTTGAGGGGTGTCCAAAAAAAGGACAACAGTTTATAGGATAATGTTCATGACGCCACCTATGGTATTCGGTCAGGGTGACCGACGCTGCTTGGGGGTCCACTGGGGTGATGTTACGGCAGCTAGATGGTGTACCTTCCCACAGGTGAAGTATGTCCCCAGGGCTTCCCAGAGTGTAGTTGGTAGATGTTGGATGTTGTAAGGCGCAGGAAATAACGAGGACACAAGGTTGCAGTCTCTTTACCTTTACTGAAGGCTTCAGCATCCACAGTCTAGGGTAGGGACCATAGGGTAGGCAGAGTCCATCCGGTCTGAAGGCGAGTCCCCTTATCCAGGAGGAATTCAATAGCCTTCCCCTAGCGCACAGTAACACAGTAGGTCCCTACTTGTATAAGCTCCCATAAGGTCCTCACTGTTGTTACTCCTCTCTGTCACCCAGATGGTGTGGATAGGACAAAACCCGTATGACTGATGGCCTGAGGCTTTTTATAGGGACCCTACAGGGACCCTAAAGACGCCCCAGCCCCCAAAAGTTGCCACGTGTCTTCTTAGGTATAAAAGGTCGGGCAGACAACTTGGAATTAACTGTCCTGCCAGTCTCTGAAGTAACGGCATAGAGCTCTTTACTCCCTCGGTGTTCTGGCCACCGGATCTGCGCTTCAGATAGAGGCAGCCTGCTTCTAGCTGGTCTCCCACTGATGTTTCACTCCTGTTGCTATGACTTCTTTTCTCACTCACTACAGCACAAATCCTTTTGTGTCCTTTCTTAGGATGCTGCCGCATGGGTTGCAGGTGCAGCTCCATGTCCTTCTCCCTCCTCAGACCGTAGTCTGGGTCTGACTGAAGATCACTCCAGCCAGCTCAACCTGGAGACCTTTCCTCGTCGGTCCCCAGCCAGGAACTCTCCTCTCCTCGTTCTGACTGACTTCCTAACCAACCCACCAGTTTTACCCTAATGTGAGGAGTGGCCTAATAGATAGAACCCGTAGCTCCCCCTGGTGGTCTGGAGTGTGAAGTGTGTGTGTGTCTGTGATACCTGGACAGAAGATCTCCTTCATTGCCTTCAGACTTAAGATCACTCCCTCTGGTGGAACATAGTAACATAGTAACATAGTAACATAGTTAGTAAGGCCGAAAAAAGACATTTGTCCATCCAGTTCAGCCTATATTCCATCATAATAAATACCCAGATCTACGTCCTTCTACAGAACCTAATAATTGTATGATACAATATTGTTCTGCTCCAGGAAGACATCCAGGCCTCTCTTGAACCCCTCGACTGAGTTCGCCATCACCACCTCCTCAGGCAAGCAATTCCAGATTCTCACTGCCCTAACAGTAAAGAATCCTCTTCTATGTTGGTGGAAAAACCTTCTCTCCTCCAGACGCAAAGAATGCCCCCTTGTGCCCGTCACCTTCCTTGGTATAAACAGATCCTCAGCGAGATATTTGTATTGTCCCCTTATATACTTATACATGGTTATTAGATCGCCCCTCAGTCGTCTTTTTTCTAGACTAAATAATCCTAATTTCGCTAATCTATCTGGGTATTGTAGTTCTCCCATCCCCTTTATTAATTTTGTTGCCCTCCTTTGTACTCTCTCTAGTTCCATTATATCCTTCCTAAGCACCGGTGCCCAAAACTGGACACAGTACTCCATGTGCGGTCTAACTAGGGATTTGTACAGAGGCAGTATAATGCTCTCATCATGTGTATCCAGACCTCTTTTAATGCACCCCATGATCCTGTTTGCCTTGGCAGCTGCTGCCTGGCACTGGCTGCTCCAGGTAAGTTTATCATTAACTAGGATCCCCAAGTCCTTCTCCCTGTCAGATTTACCCAGTGGTTTCCCGTTCAGTGTGTAATGGTGATATTGATTCCCTCTTCCCATGTGTATAACCTTACATTTATCATTGTTAAACCTCATCTGCCACCTTTCAGCCCAAGTTTCCAACTTATCCAGATCCATCTGTAGCAGAATACTATCTTCTCTTGTATTAACTGCTTTACATAGTTTTGTATCATCTGCAAATATCGATATTTTACTGTGTAAACCTTCTACCAGATCATTAATGAATATGTTGAAGAGAACAGGTCCCAATACTGACCCCTGCGGTACCCCACTGGTCACAGCGACCCAGTTAGAGACTATACCATTTATAACCACCCTCTGCTTTCTATCACTAAGCCAGTTACTAACCCATTTACACACATTTTCCCCCAGACCAAGCATTCTCATTTTGTGTACCAACCTCTTGTGCGGCACGGTATCAAACGCTTTGGAAAAATCGAGATATACCACGTCCAATGACTCACCGTGGTCCAGCCTATAGCTTACCTCTTCATAAAAACTGATTAGATTGGTTTGGCAGGAGCGATTTCTCATAAACCCATGCTGATATGGAGTTAAACAGTTATTCTCATTGAGATAATCCAGAATAACATCCCTCAGAAACCCTTCAAATATTTTACCAACAATAGAGGTTAGACTTACTGGCCTATAATTTCCAGGTTCACTTTTAGAGCCCTTTTTGAATATTGGCACCACATTTGCTATGCGCCAGTCCTGCGGAACAGACCCTGTCGCTATAGAGTCACTAAAAATAAGAAATAATGGTTTATCTATTACATTACTTAGTTCTCTTAGTACTCGTGGGTGTATGCCATCCGGACCCGGAGATTTATCTATTTTAATCTTATTTAGCCGGTTTCGCACCTCTTCTTGGCTTAGATTGGTGACCCTTAATATAGGGTTTTCATTGTTTCTTGGGATTTCACCTAGCATTTCATTTTCCACCGTGAATACCGTGGAGAAGAAGGTGTTTAATATGTTAGCTTTTTCCTCGTCATCTACAACCATTCTTTCCTCACTATTTTTTAAGGGGCCTACATTTTCAGTTTTTATTCTTTTACTATTGATATAGTTGAAGAACAGTTTGGGATTAGTTTTACTCTCCTTAGCAATGTGCTTCTCTGTTTCCTTTTTGGCAGCTTTAATTAGTTTTTTAGATAAAGTATTTTTCTCCCTATAGTTTTTTAGAGCTTCAATGGTGCCATCCTGCTTTAGTAGTGCAAATGCTTTCTTTTTACTGTTAATTGCCTGTCTTACTTCTTTGTTTAGCCACATTGGGTTTTTCCTATTTCTAGTCCTTTTATTCCCACAAGGTATAAACCGCTTACACTGCCTATTTAGGATGTTCTTAAACATTTCCCATTTATTATCTGTATTCTCATTTCTGAGGATATTGTCCCAGTCTACCAGATTAAGGGCATCTCTAAGCTGTTCAAACTTTGCCTTCCTAAAGTTCAATGTTTTTGTGACTCCCTGACAAGTCCCCCTAGTGAAAGACAGGTGAAACTGCACAATATTGTGGTCGCTATTTCCTAAATGCCCAACCACCTGCAGATTTGTTATTCTGTCAGGTCTATTAGATAGTATTAGGTCTAAAAGTGCTGCTCCTCTGGTTGGATTCTGCACCAATTGTGAAAGATAATTTTTCTTGGTTATTAGCAGAAACCTGTTGCCTTTATGGGTTTCACAGGTTTCTGTTTCCCAGTTAATATCCGGGTAGTTAAAGTCCCCCATAACCAGGACCTCATTATGGGTTGCAGCTTCATCTATCTGCTTTAGAAGTAGACTTTCCATGGTTTCTGTTATATTTGGGGGTTTGTAACAGACCCCAATGAGAATTTTGTTACCATTTTTCCCTCCATGAATTTCGACCCATATGGACTCGACATCCTCATTTCCTTCGCTAATATCCTCCCTTAAAGTGGACTTTAGACAAGACTTTACATAGAGACAAACCCCTCCTCCTCTCCGATTTTTACGATCCATTCTAAACAGACTAACCCTGTAAGTCAAAAGTAAAAATAGATACCAATAAAAGTAAAATTAATTGAGACATCAGTAGGTTAAGTGTTTCTGAATATCCATATTGAATCAGGAGCCCCATATAATGCTCCATAAAGTTTATGATGGCCCCATAAGATGCTCCATAGACGCATTTGCCCCATATAATGCTGCACAAATGCTGATTATGGCCCCATAAGATGCTCCATAAAAATATTTGCCCCATATAGTGCTGCACAAACGTTGATTATGGCCCCATACAGACACGACTTTACATAGAGACAAACCCCTCCTCCTCTCCGATTTTTACGATCCTTTCTAAACAGACTGTAACCCTGTAAGTTAACTGCCCAGTCATAGCTTTCATCTAACCATGTCTCGGTTATTCCCACTATGTCAAAGTTACCTGTAGATATTTCTGCTTCTAGTTCTTCCATCTTGTTCGTCAGGCTTCTGGCGTTTGCGAGCATGCAGTTTAGAGGATTTTGTTTTGTTCCAATCTCCTCACTGTGGATTGTTTTAGAAATGTTCTTACCTCCCTTCTGAGTATGTTTTCCTGGGTCGTCTTTGTTCGAGTCTAATGTTTTTCTTCCCGTCCCCTCTTCTTCTAGTTTAACGCCCTCCTGATGAGTGTAGCGAGTCTTCTGGCGAATGTGTGTTTCCCAGGTTTGTTGAGGTGTAGTCCGTCTCTGGCGAGGAGTCCATCATACCAGTAATTCACACCGTGGTCCAGGAATCCAAATCCTTGTTGTCTGCACCATCGTTTTAGCCAGTTGTTTGCATCAAGGATCCTGTTCCATCTCCTGGTGCCATGCCCGTCTACTGGAAGGATAGAAGAAAAAACTACCTGTGCATCCAGTTCCTTTACTTTCTTCCCCAACTCTTCAAAGTCCTTGCAGATTGTCGGTAGGTCCTTCCTTGCCGTATCATTGGTGCCAACATGTATCAGAAGAAATGGGTGGACGTCCTTGGAGCTGAAGAGCTTTGGTATCCTATCGGTCACATCCTTGATCATCGCACCTGGAAGGCAGCATACTTATCTTGCAGTTATGTCCGGTCTGCAGATGGCTGCTTCGGTGCCTCTCAGTAGTGAGTCTCCCACCACCACCACTCTTCGTTGCTTCTTGGCTGTACTATTTGCTGTCACTTGTTGCTGTGTGCCCTTTTCTTTTTTGCTTGCTGGTATTGCTTCATTCTTAGGTGTGCCATCTTCATCCTCTACAAAGATTTGATATCTGTTCTTCAGATGTGTGGTTGGTGATTTCTCCATGGTCTTCTTGCTTCTTTTGGTCACATGCTTCCACTCATCTGCTTTTGGAGGTTCTCTGACACTTTTTGCACCTTCTGTGACCAGTACAGATGCTTCTGTTCTGTCTAGAAAGTCTTCATTCTCTTTGATGAGTTTCAAAGTTGCTATTCTTTCTTCCAGACCCCGCACCTTTTCTTCTAAAAGGGCCACTAGTCTACACTTCTGACAGGTGAAATTGGATTCTTCTTCTGGTCGATCTGTGAACATGTAGCACATGCTGCAGCTCACCATGTAGGTTGTCACATCTGCCATGTTGCTCCTAGATCCTGCTGACTTGCTGTGTGTTTTCCTTCTTGTGTAATCTACTCAGCCAAGCTCTCTTGCAATGATGTCCTACAGGCGCGGTTTGGTGATGCTTTCCAAGCAGCTGGTCCCGGCTGTACCCAACGATCTTCTAGCTTAGGGAGACTTCGCTTCTCCCAGAAGGCACCTGGAATATGCAAATTAGCCTCCTGAAGCTTGAATCCCTGGTTTGGTGATGCTTTCGAAGCAGCTGGTCCCGGCTGTACCCAACGATCTTCTAGCTTAGGGAGACTTCGCTTCTCCCAGAAGGCACCTGGAATATGCAAATTAGCCTCCTGAAGCTTGAATCCCTGGTTTGGTGATGCTTTCGAAGCAGCTGGTCCCGGCTGTACCCAACGATCTTCTAGCTTAGGGAGACTTCGCTTCTCCCAGAAGGCACCTGGAATATGCAAATTAGCCTCCTGAAGCTTGAATCCCTGGTTTGGTGATGCTTTCGAAGCAGCTGGTCCCGGCTGTACCCAACGATCTTCTAGCTTAGGGAGACTTCGCTTCTCCCAGAAGGCACCTGGAATATGCAAATTAGCCTCCTGAAGCTTGAATCCCTGGTTTGGTGATGCTTTCGAAGCAGCTGGTCCCGGCTGTACCCAACGATCTTCTAGCTTAGGGAGACTTCGCTTCTCCCAGAAGGCACCTGGAATATGCAAATTAGCCGCCTGAAGCTTGAATCCCTGGTTTGGTGATGCTTTCGAAGCAGCTGGTCCCGGCTGTACCCAACGATCTTCTAGCTTAGGGAGACTTCGCTTCTCCCAGAAGGCACCTGGAATATGCAAATTAGCCGCCTGAACCTTGAATCCCTGGTTTGGTGATGCTTTCGAAGCAGCTGGTCCCGGCTGTACCCAACGATCTTCTAGCTTAGGGAGACTTCGCTTCTCCCAGAAGGCACCTGGAATATGCAAATTAGCCGCCTGAAGCTTGAATCCCTGGTTTGGTGATGCTTTCGAAGCAGCTGGTCCCGGCTGTACCCAACGATCTTCTAGCTTAGGGAGACTTCGCTTCTCCCAGAAGGCACCTGGAATATGCAAATTAGCCGCCTGAAGCTTGAATCCCTGGTTTGGTGATGCTTTCGAAGCAGCTGGTCCCGGCTGTACCCAACGATCTTCTAGCTTAGGGAGACTTCGCTTCTCCCAGAAGGCACCTGGAATATGCAAATTAGCCGCCTGAAGCTTGAATCCCTGGTTTGGTGATGCTTTCGAAGCAGCTGGTCCCGGCTGTACCCAACGATCTTCTAGCTTAGGGAGACTTCGCTTCTCCCAGAAGGCACCTGGAATATGCAAATTAGCCGCCTGAAGCTTGAATCCCTGGTTTGGTGATGCTTTCGAAGCAGCTGGTCCCGGCTGTACCCAACGATCTTCTAGCTTAGGGAGACTTCGCTTCTCCCAGAAGGCACCTGGAATATGCAAATTAGCCGCCTGAAGCTTGAATCCCTGGTTTGGTGATGCTTTCGAAGCAGCTGGTCCCGGCTGTACCCAACGATCTTCTAGCTTAGGGAGACTTCGCTTCTCCCAGAAGGCACCTGGAATATGCAAATTAGCCGCCTGAAGCTTGAATCCCTGGTTTGGTGATGCTTTCGAAGCAGCTGGTCCCGGCTGTACCCAACGATCTTCTAGCTTAGGGAGACTTCGCTTCTCCCAGAAGGCACCTGGAATATGCAAATTAGCCGCCTGAAGCTTGAATCCCTGGTTTGGTGATGCTTTCGAAGCAGCTGGTCCCGGCTGTACCCAACGATCTTCTAGCTTAGGGAGACTTCGCTTCTCCCAGAAGGCACCTGGAATATGCAAATTAGCCGCCTGAAGCTTGAATCCCTGGTTTGGTGATGCTTTCGAAGCAGCTGGTCCCGGCTGTACCCAACGATCTTCTAGCTTAGGGAGACTTCGCTTCTCCCAGAAGGCACCTGGAATATGCAAATTAGCCTCCTGAAGCTTGAATCCCTGGTTTGGTGATGCTTTCGAAGCAGCTGGTCCCGGCTGTACCCAACGATCTTCTAGCTTAGGGAGACTTCGCTTCTCCCAGAAGGCACCTGGAGTATGCAAATTAGCCTCCTGAAGCTTGAATCCCTGGTTTGGTGATGCTTTCGAAGCAGCTGGTCCCGGCTGTACCCAACGATCTTCTAGCTTAGGGAGACTTCGCTTCTCCCAGAAGGCACCTGGAGTATGCAAATTAGCCTCCTGAAGCTTGAATCCCTGGTTTGGTGATGCTTTCGAAGCAGCTGGTCCCGGCTGTACCCAACGATCTTCTAGCTTAGGGAGACTTCGCTTCTCCCAGAAGGCACCTGGAGTATGCAAATTAGCCTCCTGAAGCTTGAATCCCTGGTTTGGTGATGCTTTCGAAGCAGCTGGTCCCGGCTGTACCCAACGATCTTCTAGCTTAGGGAGACTTCGCTTCTCCCAGAAGGCACCTGGAGTATGCAAATTAGCCTCCTGAAGCTTGAATCCCTGGTTTGGTGATGCTTTCGAAGCAGCTGGTCCCGGCTGTACCCAACGATCTTCTAGCTTAGGGAGACTTCGCTTCTCCCAGAAGGCACCTGGAGTATGCAAATTAGCCTCCTGAAGCTTGAATCCCTGGTTTGGTGATGCTTTCGAAGCAGCTGGTCCCGGCTGTACCCAACGATCTTCTAGCTTAGGGAGACTTCGCTTCTCCCAGAAGGCACCTGGAGTATGCAAATTAGCCTCCTGAAGCTTGAATCCCTGGTTTGGTGATGCTTTCGAAGCAGCTGGTCCCGGCTGTACCCAACGATCTTCTAGCTTAGGGAGACTTCGCTTCTCCCAGAAGGCACCTGGAGTATGCAAATTAGCCTCCTGAAGCTTGAATCCCTGGTTTGGTGATGCTGTCGAAGCAGCTGGTCCCGGCTGTACCCAACGATCTTCTAGCTTAGGGAGACTTCGCTTCTCCCAGAAGGCACCTGGAGTATGCAAATTAGCCTCCTGAAGCTTGAATCCCTGGTTTGGTGATGCTGTCGAAGCAGCTGGTCCCGGCTGTACCCAACTATCTTCTAGCTTAGGGAGACTTCGCTTCTCCCAGAAGGCACCTGGAGTATGCAAATTAGCCTCCTGAAGCTTGAATCCCTGGTTTGGTGATGCTGTCGAAGCAGCTGGTCCCGGCTGTACCCAACGATCTTCTAGCTTAGGGAGACTTCGCTTCTCCCAGAAGGCACCTGGAATATGCAAATTAGCCTCCTGATGCTTGAATCCCTGGTTTGGTGATGCTGTCGAAGCAGCTGGTCCCGGCTGTACCCAACGATCTTCTAGCTTAGGGAGACTTCGCTTCTCCCAGAAGGCACCTGGAATATGCAAATTAGCCTCCTGAAGCTTGAATCCCTGGTTTGGTGATGCTGTCGAAGCAGCTGGTCCCGGCTGTACCCAACGATCTTCTAGCTTAGGGAGACTTCGCTTCTCCCAGAAGGCACCTGGAATATGCAAATTAGCCTCCTGAAGCTTGAATCCCTGGTTAATCCCTGGTTTGGTGATGCTTTCGAAGCAGCTGGTCCCGGCTGTACCCAACGATCTTCTAGCTTAGGGAGACTTCGCTTCTCCCAGAAGGCACCTGGAATATGCAAATTAGCCTCCTGAAGCTTGAATCCCTGGTTTGGTGATGCTTTCGAAGCAGCTGGTCCCGGCTGTACCCAACGATCTTCTAGCTTAGGGAGACTTCGCTTCTCCCAGAAGGCACCTGGAATATGCAAATTAGCCTCCTGAAGCTTGAATCCCTGGTTTGGTGATGCTGTCGAAGCAGCTGGTCCCGGCTGTACCCAACGATCTTCTAGCTTAGGGAGACTTCGCTTCTCCCAGAAGGCACCTGGAATATGCAAATTAGCCTCCTGAAGCTTGAATCCCTGGTTTGGTGATGCTGTCGAAGCAGCTGGTCCCGGCTGTACCCAACGATCTTCTAGCTTAGGGAGACTTCGCTTCTCCCAGAAGGCACCTGGAATATGCAAATTAGCCTCCTGAAGCTTGAATCCCTGGTTTGGTGATGCTTTCGAAGCAGCTGGTCCCGGCTGTACCCAACGATCTTCTAGCTTAGGGAGACTTCGCTTCTCCCAGAAGGCACCTGGAATATGCAAATTAGCCTCCTGAAGCTTGAATCCCTGGTTTGGTGATGCTTTCGAAGCAGCTGGTCCCGGCTGTACCCAACGATCTTCTAGCTTAGGGAGACTTCGCTTCTCCCAGAAGGCACCTGGAATATGCAAATTAGCCTCCTGAAGCTTGAATCCCTGGTTTGGTGATGCTTTCGAAGCAGCTGGTCCCGGCTGTACCCAACGATCTTCTAGCTTAGGGAGACTTCGCTTCTCCCAGAAGGCACCTGGAATATGCAAATTAGCCTCCTGAAGCTTGAATCCCTGGTTTGGTGATGCTTTCGAAGCAGCTGGTCCCGGCTGTACCCAACGATCTTCTAGCTTAGGGAGACTTCGCTTCTCCCAGAAGGCACCTGGAATATGCAAATTAGCCTCCTGAAGCTTGAATCCCTGGTTTGGTGATGCTTTCGAAGCAGCTGGTCCCGGCTGTACCCAACGATCTTCTAGCTTAGGGAGACTTCGCTTCTCCCAGAAGGCACCTGGAATATGCAAATTAGCCTCCTGAAGCTTGAATCCCTGGTTTGGTGATGCTTTCGAAGCAGCTG
This sequence comes from Ranitomeya imitator, assembly GCF_032444005.1. Classification (NCBI taxonomy): domain Eukaryota; kingdom Metazoa; phylum Chordata; class Amphibia; order Anura; family Dendrobatidae; genus Ranitomeya; species Ranitomeya imitator. Next base: position 10,726 of record NW_027193386.1, read on the forward strand.
GTCCCGGCTGTACCCAACGATCTTCTAGCTTAGGGAGACTTCGCTTCTCCCAGAAGGCACCTGGAATATGCAAATTAGCCTCCTGAAGCTTGAATCCCTGGTTTGGTGATGCTTTCGAAGCAGCTGGTCCCGGCTGTACCCAACGATCTTCTAGCTTAGGGAGACTTCGCTTCTCCCAGAAGGCACCTGGAATATGCAAATTAGCCTCCTGAAGCTTGAATCCCTGGTTTGGTGATGCTTTCGAAGCAGCTGGTCCCGGCTGTACCCAACGATCTTCTAGCTTAGGGAGACTTCGCTTCTCCCAGAAGGCACCTGGAATATGCAAATTAGCCTCCTGAAGCTTGAATCCCTGGTTTGGTGATGCTTTCGAAGCAGCTGGTCCCGGCTGTACCCAACGATCTTCTAGCTTAGGGAGACTTCGCTTCTCCCAGAAGGCACCTGGAATATGCAAATTAGCCTCCTGAAGCTTGAATCCCTGGTTTGGTGATGCTTTCGAAGCAGCTGGTCCCGGCTGTACCCAACGATCTTCTAGCTTAGGGAGACTTCGCTTCTCCCAGAAGGCACCTGGAATATGCAAATTAGCCTCCTGAAGCTTGAATCCCTGGTTTGGTGATGCTTTCGAAGCAGCTGGTCCCGGCTGTACCCAACGATCTTCTAGCTTAGGGAGACTTCGCTTCTCCCAGAAGGCACCTGGAATATGCAAATTAGCCTCCTGAAGCTTGAATCCCTGGTTTGGTGATGCTTTCGAAGCAGCTGGTCCCGGCTGTACCCAACGATCTTCTAGCTTAGGGAGACTTCGCTTCTCCCAGAAGGCACCTGGAATATGCAAATTAGCCTCCTGAAGCTTGAATCCCTGGTTTGGTGATGCTTTCGAAGCAGCTGGTCCCGGCTGTACCCAACGATCTTCTAGCTTAGGGAGACTTCGCTTCTCCCAGAAGGCACCTGGAATATGCAAATTAGCCTCCTGAAGCTTGAATCCCTGGTTTGGTGATGCTTTCGAAGCAGCTGGTCCCGGCTGTACCCAACGATCTTCTAGCTTAGGGAGACTTCGCTTCTCCCAGAAGGCACCTGGAATATGCAAATTAGCCTCCTGAAGCTTGAATCCCTGGTTTGGTGATGCTTTCGAAGCAGCTGGTCCCGGCTGTACCCAACGATCTTCTAGCTTAGGGAGACTTCGCTTCTCCCAGAAGGCACCTGGAATATGCAAATTAGCCTCCTGAAGCTTGAATCCCTGGTTTGGTGATGCTTTCGAAGCAGCTGGTCCCGGCTGTACCCAACGATCTTCTAGCTTAGGGAGACTTCGCTTCTCCCAGAAGGCACCTGGAGTATGCAAATTAGCCTCCTGAAGCTTGAATCCCTGGTTTGGTGATGCTTTCGAAGCAGCTGGTCCCGGCTGTACCCAACGATCTTCTAGCTTAGGGAGACTTCGCTTCTCCCAGAAGGCACCTGGAGTATGCAAATTAGCCTCCTGAAGCTTGAATCCCTGGTTTGGTGATGCTTTCGAAGCAGCTGGTCCCGGCTGTACCCAACGATCTTCTAGCTTAGGGAGACTTCGCTTCTCCCAGAAGGCACCTGGAGTATGCAAATTAGCCTCCTGAAGCTTGAATCCCTGGTTTGGTGATGCTTTCGAAGCAGCTGGTCCCGGCTGTACCCAACGATCTTCTAGCTTAGGGAGACTTCGCTTCTCCCAGAAGGCACCTGGAGTATGCAAATTAGCCTCCTGAAGCTTGAATCCCTGGTTTGGTGATGCTTTCGAAGCAGCTGGTCCCGGCTGTACCCAACGATCTTCTAGCTTAGGGAGACTTCGCTTCTCCCAGAAGGCACCTGGAGTATGCAAATTAGCCTCCTGAAGCTTGAATCCCTGGTTTGGTGATGCTTTCGAAGCAGCTGGTCCCGGCTGTACCCAACGATCTTCTAGCTTAGGGAGACTTCGCTTCTCCCAGAAGGCACCTGGAGTATGCAAATTAGCCTCCTGAAGCTTGAATCCCTGGTTTGGTGATGCTTTCGAAGCAGCTGGTCCCGGCTGTACCCAACGATCTTCTAGCTTAGGGAGACTTCGCTTCTCCCAGAAGGCACCTGGAATATGCAAATTAGCCTCCTGAAGCTTGAATCCCTGGTTTGGTGATGCT
>NW_027193387.1:0-24347 GCF_032444005.1 Ranitomeya imitator
CAGGCCTTAAGCCTTAGCCAGCACTTGTGCCCATGCCTTAAGCCTTAGCCAGCACTTGTGCCCATGCCTTAAGCCTTAGCCAGCACTTGTGCCCATGCCTTAAGCCTAGCCAGCACTTGTGCCCATGCCTTATGCCTAGCCAGCACTTATACCCATGCCTTAAGCCTAGCCATCTCTTGTGCCCATGCCTTAAGCCTAGCCATCACTTGTGCCGTTGCCTTAAGCCTAGCCAGCACTTGTGCCATTGCCTTAAGCCTTAGCCAGCACTTCTGCCCATGCCTTAAGCATAGCCAGCACTTGTGCCGTTGCCTTAAGCCTAGCCAGCACTTGTACCCATGCCTTAAGCCTAGCCAGCACTTGTGCCCATGCCTTAAGCCTTAGCCAGCACTTGTGCCCATGCCTTAAGCCTTAGCCAGCACTTGTGCCCATGCCTTAAGCCTTAGCCAACACTTGTGCCCATGCCTTAAGCCTTAGCCAGCACTTGTGCCCATGCCTTAAGCCTTAGCCAGCACTTGTGCCCATGCCTTAAGCCTTAGCCAGCACTTTTGCCCATGCCTTAAGCCTTAGCCAGCACTTTTGCCCATGCCTTAAGCCTTAGCCAGCACTTTTGAGCCCCTTGCATGTTTGTTTTTCTGTCTTTAGTTACATGATGGTTATGCACACAGGGCAGGCTTTACGCTCTTCGCTCTTGTCCCGTCTGAATGCGCATGCACGACTGTAATTGGGGAAGAAGGCATTACCCATTTACGGAGGACAGACAAGAAGTGCCTGGTCGCTTGGAGCATGGGGTTATGGAGAGGCTCCGCACTGTACAACAAAGGATTTAGTCCTAAATGTCCAAGTACAGAGTAGAGAGGTGAAAGCTAGCTCTTCACCCCTATGGGTGCCTAACCCTTTATGCAACGAGTGCAAAGAGTTAGCCGTATGCCTTAAGCCTAGCCAGCACTTGTGCCCATGCCTTAAGCCTTAGCCAGCACTTATGCCCACGCCTTAAGCCTTAGCCAGCACTTGTGCCCATGCCTTAAGCCTTAGCCAGCACTTGTGCCCATGCCTTAAGCCTTAGCCAGCACTTGTGCCCATGCCTTAAGCCTTAGCCAGCATTTGTGCCCATGCCTTAAGCCTTAGCCAGCACTTGTGCCCATGCCTTAAGCCTTAGCCAGCACTTGTGCCCATGCCTTAAGCCTTAGCCAGCACTTGTGCCCATGCCTTAAGCCTTAGCCAGCACTTGTGCCCATGCCTTATGCCTAGCCAGCACTTGTGCCCATGCCTTATGCCTAGCCAGCACTTGTGCCCATGCCTTATGCCTAGCCAGCACTTGTGCCCATGCCTTGCCTTATGCCTAGCCAGCACTTGTGCCCAGGCCTTAAGCCTAGCCAGCACTTGTGCCCAGGCCTTAAGCCTTAGCCAGCACTAGTGCCCATGCCTTATGCCTAGCCAGCACTTGTGTCCATGCCTTATGCCTAGCCAGCACTTGTGCCCATGCCTTATGCCTAGCCAGCATTTGTGCCCATGCCTTAAGCCTTAGCCAGCACTTGTGCCCATGCCTTAAGCCTTAGCCAGCACTTGTGCCCATGCCTTAAGCCTTAGCCAGCACTTGTGCCCATGCCTTAAGCCTTAGCCAGCACTTGTGCCCATGCCTTAAGCCTTAGCCAGCACTTGTGCCCATGCCTTAAGCCTTAGCCAGCACTTGTGCCCATGCCTTAAGCCTTAGCCAGCACTTGTGCCCAGGCCTTAAGCCTTAGCCAGCACTTGTGCCCATGCCTTAAGCCTTAGCCAGCACTTGTGCCCATGCCTTAAGCCTTAGCCAGCACTTGTGCCCATGCCTTAAGCCTAGCCAGCACTTGTGCCCATGCCTTATGCCTAGCCAGCACTTGTACCCATGCCTTAAGCCTAGCCATCTCTTGTGCCCATGCCTTAAGCCTAGCCATCACTTGTGCCGTTGCCTTAAGCCTAGCCAGCACTTGTGCCATTGCCTTAAGCCTTAGCCAGCACTTCTGCCCATGCCTTAAGCCTAGCCAGTACTTGTGCCCATGCCTTAAGCCTTAGCCAGCACTTGTGCCCATGCCTTAAGCCTTAGCCAGCACTTGTGCCCATGCCTTAAGCCTTAGCCAGCACTTGTGCCCATGCCTTAAGCCTTAGCCAGCACTTGTGCCCATGCATTATGCCTAGCCAGCACTTGTGCCCATGCCTTATGCCTAGCCAGCACTTGTGCCCATGCCTTATGCCTAGCCAGCACTTGTGCTCATGCCTTAAGCCTAGCCAGCACTTGTGCCCATGCCTTAAGCCTAGCCAGCACTTGTGCCATTGCCTTAAGCATAGCCAGCACTTGTGCCGTTGGCTTAAGAATAGCCAGCACTTGTGCCCATGCCTTAAGCCTAGCCAGTACTTGTGCCCATGCCTTAAGCCTTAGCCAGCACTTGTGCCCATGCCTTAATCCTTAGCCAGCACTTGTGCCCATGCCTTAAGCCTTAGCCAGAACTTGTGCCCATGCCTTAAGCCTTAGCCAGCACTTGTGCCCATGCCTTAAGCCTTAGCCAGCACTTGTGCCCATGCCTTAAGCCTTAGCCAGCACTTGTGCCCATGCCTTATGCCCAGCCAGCACTTGTGCCCATGCCTTAAGCCTTAGCCAGCACTTGTGCCCATGCCTTAAGCCTAGCCAGCACTTGTGCCCATGCCTTAAGCCTTAGCCAGCACTTGTGCCCATGCCTTAAGCCTTAGCCAGCACTTGTGCCCATGCCTTAAGCCTTAGCCAGCACTTGTGCCCATGCCTTATGCCTAGCCAGCACTTGTGCCCATGCCTTAATCTTTAGCCAGCACTTGTGCCCATGCCTTAAGCCTTAGCCAGCACATGTGCCCATGCCTTAAGCCTTAGCCAGCACTTGTGCCCATGCCTTATGCCTAGCCAGCGCTTGTGCCCATGCCTTATGCCTAGCCAGCACTTGTGCCCATGCCTTAAGCTTTAGCCAGCACTTGTGCCCATGCCTTAAGCCTTAGCCAGCACTTGTGCCCATGCCTTAAGCCTTAGCCAGCACTTGTGCCCATGCCTTAAGCCTTAGCCAGCACTTGTGCCCATGCCTTAAGCCTTAGCCAGCACTTGTGCCCATGCCTTAAGCCTTAGCCAGCACTTGTGCCCATGCCTTAAGCCTTAGCCAGCACTTGTGCCCATGCCTTAAGCCTTAGCCAGCACTTGTGCCCATGCCTTAAGCCTTAGCCAGCACTTGTGCCCATGCCTTAAGCCTTAGCCAGCACTTGTGCCCATGCCTTAAGCCTTAGCCAGCACTTGTGCCCATGCCTTAAGCCTTAGCCAGCACTTGTGCCCATGCCTTATGCCTAGCCAGCACTTGTGCCCATGCCTTATGCCTAGCCAGCACTTGTGCCCATGCCTTATGCCTAGCCAGAACTTCTGCCCATGCCTTATGCCTAGCCAGCACTTGTGCCCATGCCTTAAGCCTAGCCAGCACTTGTGCCCATGCCTTAAGCCTTAGCCAGCACTTGTGCCCATGCCTTAAGCCTTAGCCAGCACTTGTGCCCATGCCTTAAGCCTTAGCCAGCACTTGTGCCCATGCCTTAAGCCTTAGCCAGCACTTGTGCCCATGCCTTAAGCCTTAGCCAGCACTTGTGCCCATGCCTTATGCCTAGCCAGCACTTGTGCCCATGCCTTAAGCCTTAGCCAGCACTTGTGCCCATGCCTTAAGCCTAGCCAGCACTTGTGCTGTTGCCTTAAGCATAGCCAGCACTTGTTCCCATGCCTTAAGCCTAGCCAGCACTTGTGCCCATGCCTTAAGCATAGCCAGCACTTGTGCCGTTGCCTTAAGCCTAGCCAGCACTTGTGCCCATGCCTTATGCCTAGCCAGCACTTGTGCCCATGCCTTAAGCCTTAGCCAGCACTTGTGCCCATGCCTTAAGCCTTAGCCAGCACTTGTGCCCATGCCTTAAGCCTTAGCCAGCACTTGTGCCCATGCCTTAAGCCTTAGCCAGCACTTGTGCCCATGCCTTAAGCGTTAGCCAGCACTTGTGCCCATGCCTTATGCCTAGCCAGCACTTGTGCCCATGCCTTAAGCCTTAGCCAGCACTTGTGCCCATGCCTTAAGCCTAGCCAGCACTTGTGCTGTTGCCTTAAGCATAGCCAGCACTTGTTCCCATGCCTTAAGCCTAGCCAGCACTTGTGCCCATGCCTTAAGCATAGCCAGCACTTGTGCCGTTGCCTTAAGCCTAGCCAGCACTTGTGCCCATGCCTTAAGCCTAGCCAGCACTTGTGCTGTTGCCTTAAGCATAGCCAGCACTTGTTCCCATGCCTTAAGCCTTAGCCAGCACTTTTGCCCATGCCTTAAGCCTTAGCCAGCACTTTTGAGCCCCTTGCATGTTTGTTTTTCTGTCATTAGTTACATGATGGTTATGCACACAGGGCAGGCTTTACGCTCTTCGCTCTTGTCCCGTCTGAATGCGCATGCACGACTGTAATTGGGGAAGAAGGCATTACCCATTTACGGAGGACAGACAAGAAGTGCCTGGTCGCTTGGAGCATGGGGTTATGGAGAGGCTCCGCACTGTACAACAAAGGATCTAGTCCTAAATGTCCAAGTACAGAGTAGAGGGGTGAAAGCTAGCTCTTCACCCCTATGGGTGCCTAACCCTTTATGCAAAGAGTGCAAAGAGTTAGCCGTATGCCTTAAGCCTAGCCAGCACTTGTGCCCATGCCTTAACCCTTAGCCAGCACTTATGCCCATGCCTTAAGCCTTAGCCAGCACTTGTGCCCATGCCTTAAGCCTTAGCCAGCACTTGTGCCCATGCCTTAAACCTTAGCCAGCACTTGTGCCCATGCCTTAAACCTTAGCCAGCACTTGTGCCCATACCTTAAGCCTTAGCCAGCACTTGTGCCCATGCCTTAAGCCTTAGCCAGCATTTGTGCCCATGCCTTAAGCCTTAGCCAGCACTTGTGCCCATGCCTTAAGCCTTAGCCAGCACTTGTGCCCATGCCTTAAGCCTTAGCCAGCACTTGTGCCCAGGCCTTAAGCCTTAGCCAGCACTAGTGCCCATGCCTTATGCCTAGCCAGCACTTGTGTCCATGCCTTATGCCTAGCCAGCACTTGTGCCCATGCCTTATGCCTAGCCAGCATTTGTGCCCATGCCTTAAGCCTTAGCCAGCACTTGTGCCCATGCCTTAAGCCTTAGCCAGCACTTGTGCCCATGCCTTAAGCCTTAGCCAGCACTTGTGCCCATGCCTTAAGCCTTAGCCAGCACTTGTGCCCATGCCTTAAGCCTCAGCCAGCACTTGTGCCCATGCCTTAAGCCTTAGCCAGCACTTGTGCCCATGCCTTAAGCCTTAGCCAGCACTTGTGCCCAGGCCTTAAGCCTTAGCCAGCACTTGTGCCCATGCCTTAAGCCTTAGCAAGCACTTGTGCCCATGCCTTAAGCCTTAGCCAGCACTTGTGCCCATGCCTTAAGCCTAGCCAGCACTTGTGCCCATGCCTTATGCCTAGCCAGCACTTGTACCCATGCCTTAAGCCTAGCCATCTCTTGTGCCCATGCCTTAAGCCTAGCCATCACTTGTGCCGTTGCCTTAAGCCTAGCCAGCACTTGTGCCATTGCCTTAAGCCTTAGCCAGCACTTCTGCCCATGCCTTAAGCCTAGCCAGTACTTGTGCCCATGCCTTAAGCCTTAGCCAGCACTTGTGCCCATGCCTTAAGCCTTAGCCAGCACTTGTGCCCATGCCTTAAGCCTTAGCCAGCACTTGTGCCCATGCCTTAAGCCTTAGCCAGCACTTGTGCCCATGCCTTATGCCTAGCCAGCACTTGTGCCCATGCCTTATGCCTAGCCAGCACTTGTGCCCATGCCTTATGCCTAGCCAGCACTTGTGCTCATGCCTTAAGCCTAGCCAGCACTTGTGCCCATGCCTTAAGCCTAGCCAGCACTTGTGCCGTTGCCTTAAGCATAGCCAGCACTTGTGCCGTTGCCTTAAGAATAGCCAGCACTTGTGCCCATGCCTTAAGCCTAGCCAGTACTTGTGCCCATGCCTTAAGCCTTAGCCAGCACTTGTGCCCATGCCTTAATCCTTAGCCAGCACTTGTGCCCATGCCTTAAGCCTTAGCCAGAACTTGTGCCCATGCCTTAAGCCTTAGCCAGCACTTGTGCCCATGCCTTAAGCCTTAGCCAGCACTTGTGCCCATGCCTTAAGCCTTAGCCAGCACTTGTGCCCATGCCTTATGCCTAGCCAGCACTTGTGCCCATGCCTTAAGCCTTAGCCAGCACTTGTGCCCATGCCTTAAGCCTAGCCAGCACTTGTGCCCATGCCTTAAGCCTTAGCCAGCACTTGTGCCCATGCCTTAAGCCTTAGCCAGCACTTGTGCCCATGCCTTAAGCCTTAGCCAGCACTTGTGCCCATGCCTTATGCCTAGCCAGCACTTGTGCCCATGCCTTAATCTTTAGCCAGCACTTGTGCCCATGCCTTAAACCTTAGCCAGCACTTGTGCCCATACCTTATGCCTTAGCCAGCACTTGTGCCCATGCCTTAAGCCTTAGCCAGCATTTGTGCCCATGCCTTAAGCCTTAGCCAGCACTTGTGCCCATGCCTTAAGCCTTAGCCAGCACTTGTGCCCATGCCTTAAGCCTTAGCCAGCACTTGTGCCCATGCCTTAAGCCTTAGCCAGCACTTGTGCCCATGCCTTATGCCTAGCCAGCACTTGTGCCCATGCCTTATGCCTAGCCAGCACTTGTGCCCATGCCTTATGCCTAGCCAGCACTTGTGCCCATGCCTTGCCTTATGCCTAGCCAGCACTTGTGCCCAGGCCTTAAGCCTAGCCAGCACTTGTGCCCAGGCCTTAAGCCTTAGCCAGCACTAGTGCCCATGCCTTATGCCTAGCCAGCACTTGTGTCCATGCCTTATGCCTAGCCAGCACTTGTGCCCATGCCTTATGCCTAGCCAGCATTTGTGCCCATGCCTTAAGCCTTAGCCAGCACTTGTGCCCATGCCTTAAGCCTTAGCCAGCACTTGTGCCCATGCCTTAAGCCTTAGCCAGCACTTGTGCCCATGCCTTAAGCCTTAGCCAGCACTTGTGCCCATGCCTTAAGCCTTAGCCAGCACTTGTGCCCATGCCTTAAGCCTTAGCCAGCACTTGTGCCCATGCCTTAAGCCTTAGCCAGCACTTGTGCCCAGGCCTTAAGCCTTAGCCAGCACTTGTGCCCATGCCTTAAGCCTTAGCCAGCACTTGTGCCCATGCCTTAAGCCTTAGCCAGCACTTGTGCCCATGCCTTAAGCCTAGCCAGCACTTGTGCCCATGCCTTATGCCTAGCCAGCACTTATACCCATGCCTTAAGCCTAGCCATCTCTTGTGCCCATGCCTTAAGCCTAGCCATCACTTGTGCCGTTGCCTTAAGCCTAGCCAGCACTTGTGCCATTGCCTTAAGCCTTAGCCAGCACTTCTGCCCATGCCTTAAGCATAGCCAGCACTTGTGCCGTTGCATTAAGCCTAGCCAGCACTTGTACCCATGCCTTAAGCCTAGCCAGCACTTGTGCCCATGCCTTAAGCCTTAGCCAGCACTTGTGCCCATGCCTTAAGCCTTAGCCAGCACTTGTGCCCATGCCTTAAGCCTTAGCCAGCACTTGTGCCCATGCCTTAAGCCTTAGCCAGCACTTGTGCCCATGCCTTAAGCCTTAGCCAGCACTTGTGCCCATGCCTTAAGCCTTAGCCAGCACTTGTGCCCATGTCTTAAGCCTTAGCCAGCACTTGTGCCCATGCCTTAAGCCTTAGCCAGCACTTGTGCCCATGCCTTAAGCCTTAGCCAGCACTTGTGCCCATGCCTTAAGCCTTAGCCAGCACTTGTGCCCAGGCCTTAAGCCTTAGCCAGCACTTGTGCCCATGCCTTAAGCCTTAGCCAGCACTTGTGCCCATGCCTTAAGCCTTAGCCAGCACTTGTGCCCATGCCTTAAGCCTAGCCAGCACTTGTGCCCATGCCTTATGCCTAGCCAGCACTTATACCCATGCCTTAAGCCTAGCCATCTCTTGTGCCCATGCCTTAAGCCTAGCCATCACTTGTGCCGTTGCCTTAAGCCTAGCCAGCACTTGTGCCATTGCCTTAAGCCTTAGCCAGCACTTCTGCCCATGCCTTAAGCATAGCCAGCACTTGTGCCGTTGCCTTAAGCCTAGCCAGCACTTGTACCCATGCCTTAAGCCTAGCCAGCACTTGTGCCCATGCCTTAAGCCTTAGCCAGCACTTGTGCCCATGCCTTAAGCCTTAGCCAGCACTTGTGCCCATGCCTTAAGCCTTAGCCAACACTTGTGCCCATGCCTTAAGCCTTAGCCAGCACTTGTGCCCATGCCTTAAGCCTTAGCCAGCACTTGTGCCCATGCCTTAAGCCTTAGCCAGCACTTTTGCCCATGCCTTAAGCCTTAGCCAGCACTTTTGCCCATGCCTTAAGCCTTAGCCAGCACTTTTGAGCCCCTTGCATGTTTGTTTTTCTGTCTTTAGTTACATGATGGTTATGCACACAGGGCAGGCTTTACGCTCTTCGCTCTTGTCCCGTCTGAATGCGCATGCACGACTGTAATTGGGGAAGAAGGCATTACCCATTTACGGAGGACAGACAAGAAGTGCCTGGTCGCTTGGAGCATGGGGTTATGGAGAGGCTCCGCACTGTACAACAAAGGATTTAGTCCTAAATGTCCAAGTACAGAGTAGAGAGGTGAAAGCTAGCTCTTCACCCCTATGGGTGCCTAACCCTTTATGCAACGAGTGCAAAGAGTTAGCCGTATGCCTTAAGCCTAGCCAGCACTTGTGCCCATGCCTTAAGCCTTAGCCAGCACTTATGCCCACGCCTTAAGCCTTAGCCAGCACTTGTGCCCATGCCTTAAGCCTTAGCCAGCACTTGTGCCCATGCCTTAAGCCTTAGCCAGCACTTGTGCCCATGCCTTAGACCTTAGCCAGCACTTGTGCCCATGCCTTAAACCTTAGCCAGCACTTGTGCCCATACCTTATGCCTTAGCCAGCACTTGTGCCCATGCCTTAAGCCTTAGCCAGCATTTGTGCCCATGCCTTAAGCCTTAGCCAGCACTTGTGCCCATGCCTTAAGCCTTAGCCAGCACTTGTGCCCATGCCTTAAGCCTTAGCCAGCACTTGTGCCCATGCCTTAAGCCTTAGCCAGCACTTGTGCCCATGCCTTATGCCTAGCCAGCACTTGTGCCCATGCCTTATGCCTAGCCAGCACTTGTGCCCATGCCTTATGCCTAGCCAGCACTTGTGCCCATGCCTTGCCTTATGCCTAGCCAGCACTTGTGCCCAGGCCTTAAGCCTAGCCAGCACTTGTGCCCAGGCCTTAAGCCTTAGCCAGCACTAGTGCCCATGCCTTATGCCTAGCCAGCACTTGTGTCCATGCCTTATGCCTAGCCAGCACTTGTGCCCATGCCTTATGCCTAGCCAGCATTTGTGCCCATGCCTTAAGCCTTAGCCAGCACTTGTGCCCATGCCTTAAGCCTTAGCCAGCACTTGTGCCCATGCCTTAAGCCTTAGCCAGCACTTGTGCCCATGCCTTAAGCCTTAGCCAGCACTTGTGCCCATGCCTTAAGCCTTAGCCAGCACTTGTGCCCATGCCTTAAGCCTTAGCCAGCACTTGTGCCCATGCCTTAAGCCTTAGCCAGCACTTGTGCCCAGGCCTTAAGCCTTAGCCAGCACTTGTGCCCATGCCTTAAGCCTTAGCCAGCACTTGTGCCCATGCCTTAAGCCTTAGCCAGCACTTGTGCCCATGCCTTAAGCCTAGCCAGCACTTGTGCCCATGCCTTATGCCTAGCCAGCACTTGTACCCATGCCTTAAGCCTAGCCATCTCTTGTGCCCATGCCTTAAGCCTAGCCATCACTTGTGCCGTTGCCTTAAGCCTAGCCAGCACTTGTGCCATTGCCTTAAGCCTTAGCCAGCACTTCTGCCCATGCCTTAAGCCTAGCCAGTACTTGTGCCCATGCCTTAAGCCTTAGCCAGCACTTGTGCCCATGCCTTAAGCCTTAGCCAGCACTTGTGCCCATGCCTTAAGCCTTAGCCAGCACTTGTGCCCATGCCTTAAGCCTTAGCCAGCACTTGTGCCCATGCATTATGCCTAGCCAGCACTTGTGCCCATGCCTTATGCCTAGCCAGCACTTGTGCCCATGCCTTATGCCTAGCCAGCACTTGTGCTCATGCCTTAAGCCTAGCCAGCACTTGTGCCCATGCCTTAAGCCTAGCCAGCACTTGTGCCATTGCCTTAAGCATAGCCAGCACTTGTGCCGTTGGCTTAAGAATAGCCAGCACTTGTGCCCATGCCTTAAGCCTAGCCAGTACTTGTGCCCATGCCTTAAGCCTTAGCCAGCACTTGTGCCCATGCCTTAATCCTTAGCCAGCACTTGTGCCCATGCCTTAAGCCTTAGCCAGAACTTGTGCCCATGCCTTAAGCCTTAGCCAGCACTTGTGCCCATGCCTTAAGCCTTAGCCAGCACTTGTGCCCATGCCTTAAGCCTTAGCCAGCACTTGTGCCCATGCCTTATGCCCAGCCAGCACTTGTGCCCATGCCTTAAGCCTTAGCCAGCACTTGTGCCCATGCCTTAAGCCTAGCCAGCACTTGTGCCCATGCCTTAAGCCTTAGCCAGCACTTGTGCCCATGCCTTAAGCCTTAGCCAGCACTTGTGCCCATGCCTTAAGCCTTAGCCAGCACTTGTGCCCATGCCTTATGCCTAGCCAGCACTTGTGCCCATGCCTTAATCTTTAGCCAGCACTTGTGCCCATGCCTTAAGCCTTAGCCAGCACATGTGCCCATGCCTTAAGCCTTAGCCAGCACTTGTGCCCATGCCTTATGCCTAGCCAGCGCTTGTGCCCATGCCTTATGCCTAGCCAGCACTTGTGCCCATGCCTTAAGCTTTAGCCAGCACTTGTGCCCATGCCTTAAGCCTTAGCCAGCACTTGTGCCCATGCCTTAAGCCTTAGCCAGCACTTGTGCCCATGCCTTAAGCCTTAGCCAGCACTTGTGCCCATGCCTTAAGCCTTAGCCAGCACTTGTGCCCATGCCTTAAGCCTTAGCCAGCACTTGTGCCCATGCCTTAAGCCTTAGCCAGCACTTGTGCCCATGCCTTAAGCCTTAGCCAGCACTTGTGCCCATGCCTTAAGCCTTAGCCAGCACTTGTGCCCATGCCTTAAGCCTTAGCCAGCACTTGTGCCCATGCCTTAAGCCTTAGCCAGCACTTGTGCCCATGCCTTAAGCCTTAGCCAGCACTTGTGCCCATGCCTTATGCCTAGCCAGCACTTGTGCCCATGCCTTATGCCTAGCCAGCACTTGTGCCCATGCCTTATGCCTAGCCAGAACTTCTGCCCATGCCTTATGCCTAGCCAGCACTTGTGCCCATGCCTTAAGCCTAGCCAGCACTTGTGCCCATGCCTTAAGCCTTAGCCAGCACTTGTGCCCATGCCTTAAGCCTTAGCCAGCACTTGTGCCCATGCCTTAAGCCTTAGCCAGCACTTGTGCCCATGCCTTAAGCCTTAGCCAGCACTTGTGCCCATGCCTTAAGCCTTAGCCAGCACTTGTGCCCATGCCTTATGCCTAGCCAGCACTTGTGCCCATGCCTTAAGCCTTAGCCAGCACTTGTGCCCATGCCTTAAGCCTAGCCAGCACTTGTGCTGTTGCCTTAAGCATAGCCAGCACTTGTTCCCATGCCTTAAGCCTAGCCAGCACTTGTGCCCATGCCTTAAGCATAGCCAGCACTTGTGCCGTTGCCTTAAGCCTAGCCAGCACTTGTGCCCATGCCTTATGCCTAGCCAGCACTTGTGCCCATGCCTTAAGCCTTAGCCAGCACTTGTGCCCATGCCTTAAGCCTTAGCCAGCACTTGTGCCCATGCCTTAAGCCTTAGCCAGCACTTGTGCCCATGCCTTAAGCCTTAGCCAGCACTTGTGCCCATGCCTTAAGCGTTAGCCAGCACTTGTGCCCATGCCTTATGCCTAGCCAGCACTTGTGCCCATGCCTTAAGCCTTAGCCAGCACTTGTGCCCATGCCTTAAGCCTAGCCAGCACTTGTGCTGTTGCCTTAAGCATAGCCAGCACTTGTTCCCATGCCTTAAGCCTAGCCAGCACTTGTGCCCATGCCTTAAGCATAGCCAGCACTTGTGCCGTTGCCTTAAGCCTAGCCAGCACTTGTGCCCATGCCTTAAGCCTAGCCAGCACTTGTGCTGTTGCCTTAAGCATAGCCAGCACTTGTTCCCATGCCTTAAGCCTTAGCCAGCACTTTTGCCCATGCCTTAAGCCTTAGCCAGCACTTTTGAGCCCCTTGCATGTTTGTTTTTCTGTCATTAGTTACATGATGGTTATGCACACAGGGCAGGCTTTACGCTCTTCGCTCTTGTCCCGTCTGAATGCGCATGCACGACTGTAATTGGGGAAGAAGGCATTACCCATTTACGGAGGACAGACAAGAAGTGCCTGGTCGCTTGGAGCATGGGGTTATGGAGAGGCTCCGCACTGTACAACAAAGGATCTAGTCCTAAATGTCCAAGTACAGAGTAGAGGGGTGAAAGCTAGCTCTTCACCCCTATGGGTGCCTAACCCTTTATGCAAAGAGTGCAAAGAGTTAGCCGTATGCCTTAAGCCTAGCCAGCACTTGTGCCCATGCCTTAACCCTTAGCCAGCACTTATGCCCATGCCTTAAGCCTTAGCCAGCACTTGTGCCCATGCCTTAAGCCTTAGCCAGCACTTGTGCCCATGCCTTAAACCTTAGCCAGCACTTGTGCCCATGCCTTAAACCTTAGCCAGCACTTGTGCCCATACCTTAAGCCTTAGCCAGCACTTGTGCCCATGCCTTAAGCCTTAGCCAGCATTTGTGCCCATGCCTTAAGCCTTAGCCAGCACTTGTGCCCATGCCTTAAGCCTTAGCCAGCACTTGTGCCCATGCCTTAAGCCTTAGCCAGCACTTGTGCCCATTACTTAAGCCTTAGCCAGCACTTGTGCCCATGCCTTATGCCTAGCCAGCACTTGTGCCCATGCCTTATGCCTAGCCAGCACTTGTGCCCATGCCTTATGCCTAGCCAGCACTTGTGCCCATGCCTTGCCTTATGCCTAGCCAGCACTTGTGCCCAGGCCTTAAGCCTAGCCAGCACTTGTGCCCAGGCCTTAAGCCTTAGCCAGCACTAGTGCCCATGCCTTATGCCTAGCCAGCACTTGTGCCCATGCCTTATGCCTAGCCAGCACTTGTGCCCATGCCTTATGCCTAGCCAGCACTTGTGCCCATGCCTTAAGCCTTAGCCAGCACTTGTGCCGATGCCTTAAGCCTTAGCCAGCACTTGTGCCCATGCCTTATGCCTAGCCAGCACTTGTGCCCATGCATTATGCCTAGCCAGCACTTGTGCCCATGCCTTATGCCTAGCCAGCACTTGTGCCCATGCCTTAAGCCTTAGCCAGCACTTGTGCCCATGCCTTAAGCCTTAGCCAGCACTTGTGCCCATGCCTTAAGCCTTAGCCAGCACTTGTGCCCATGCCTTAAGCCTTAGCCAGCACTTGTGCCCATGCCTTAAGCCTTAGCCAGCACTTTTGCCCATGCCTTAAGCCTTAGCCAGCACTTTTGCCCATGCCTTAAGCCTTAGCCAGCACTTTTGAGCCCCTTGCATGTTTGTTTTTCTGTCTTTAGTTACATGATGGTTATGCACACAGGGCAGGCTTTACGCTCTTCGCTCTTGTCCCGTCTGAATGCGCATGCACGACTGTAATTGGGGAAGAAGGCATTACCCATTTACGGAGGACAGACAAGAAGTGCCTGGTCGCTTGGAGCATGGGGTTATGGAGAGGCTCCGCACTGTACAACAAAGGATTTAGTCCTAAATGTCCAAGTACAGAGTAGAGGGGTGAAAGCTAGCTCTTCACCCCTATGGGTGCCTAACCCTTTATGCAAAGAGTGCAAAGAGTTAGCCGTATGCCTTAAGCCTAGCCAGCACTTGTGCCCATGCCTTAAGCCTTAGCCAGCACTTATGCCCACGCCTTAAGCCTTAGCCAGCACTTGTGCCCATGCCTTAAGCCTTAGCCAGCACTTGTGCCCATGCCTTAAGCCTTAGCCAGCACTTGTGCCCATGCCTTAGACCTTAGCCAGCACTTGTGCCCATGCCTTAAACCTTAGCCAGCACTTGTGCCCATACCTTATGCCTTAGCCAGCACTTGTGCCCATGCCTTAAGCCTTAGCCAGCATTTGTGCCCATGCCTTAAGCCTTAGCCAGCACTTGTGCCCATGCCTTAAGCCTTAGCCAGCACTTGTGCCCATGCCTTAAGCCTTAGCCAGCACTTGTGCCCATGCCTTAAGCCTTAGCCAGCACTTGTGCCCATGCCTTATGCCTAGCCAGCACTTGTGCCCATGCCTTATGCCTAGCCAGCACTTGTGCCCATGCCTTATGCCTAGCCAGCACTTGTGCCCATGCCTTGCCTTATGCCTAGCCAGCACTTGTGCCCAGGCCTTAAGCCTAGCCAGCACTTGTGCCCAGGCCTTAAGCCTTAGCCAGCACTAGTGCCCATGCCTTATGCCTAGCCAGCACTTGTGTCCATGCCTTATGCCTAGCCAGCACTTGTGCCCATGCCTTATGCCTAGCCAGCATTTGTGCCCATGCCTTAAGCCTTAGCCAGCACTTGTGCCCATGCCTTAAGCCTTAGCCAGCACTTGTGCCCATGCCTTAAGCCTTAGCCAGCACTTGTGCCCATGCCTTAAGCCTTAGCCAGCACTTGTGCCCATGCCTTAAGCCTTAGCCAGCACTTGTGCCCATGCCTTAAGCCTTAGCCAGCACTTGTGCCCATGCCTTAAGCCTTAGCCAGCACTTGTGCCCAGGCCTTAAGCCTTAGCCAGCACTTGTGCCCATGCCTTAAGCCTTAGCCAGCACTTGTGCCCATGCCTTAAGCCTTAGCCAGCACTTGTGCCCATGCCTTAAGCCTAGCCAGCACTTGTGCCCATGCCTTATGCCTAGCCAGCACTTGTACCCATGCCTTAAGCCTAGCCTTCTCTTGTGCCCATGCCTTAAGCCTAGCCATCACTTGTGCCGTTGCCTTAAGCCTAGCCAGCACTTGTGCCATTGCCTTAAGCCTTAGCCAGCACTTCTGCCCATGCCTTAAGCCTAGCCAGTACTTGTGCCCATGCCTTAAGCCTTAGCCAGCACTTGTGCCCATGCCTTAAGCCTTAGCCAGCACTTGTGCCCATGCCTTAAGCCTTAGCCAGCACTTGTGCCCATGCCTTAAGCCTTAGCCAGCACTTGTGCCATTGCCTTATGCCTAGCCAGCACTTGTGCCCATGCCTTATGCCTAGCCAGCACTTGTGCACATGCCTTATGCCTAGCCAGCACTTGTGCTCATGCCTTAAGCCTAGCCAGCACTTGTGCCCATGCCTTAAGCCTAGCCAGCACTTGTGCCGTTGCCTTAAGCATAGCCAGCACTTGTGCCGTTGCCTTAAGAATAGCCAGCACTTGTGCCCATGCCTTAAGCCTAGCCAGTACTTGTGCCCATGCCTTAATCCTTAGCCAGCACTTGTGCCCATGCCTTAAGCCTTAGCCAGAACTTGTGCCCATGCCTTAAGCCTTAGCCAGCACTTGTGCCCATGCCTTAAGCCTTAGCCAGCACTTGTGCCCATGCCTTAAGCCTTAGCCAGCACTTGTGCCCATGCCTTATGCCTAGCCAGCACTTGTGCCCATGCCTTAAGCCTTAGCCAGCACTTGTGCCCATGCCTTAAGCCTAGCCAGCACTTGTGCCCATGCCTCAAGCCTTAGCCAGCACTTGTGCCCATGCCTTAAGCCTTAGCCAGCACTTGTGCCCATGCCTTAAGCCTTAGCCATCACTTGTGCCCATGCCTTATGCCTAGCCAGCACTTGTGCCCATGCCTTAATCTTTAGCCAGCACTTGTGCCCATGCCTTAAGCCTTAGCCAGCACATGTGCCCATGCCTTAAGCCTTAGCCAGCACTTGTGCCCATGCCTTATGCCTAGCCAGCGCTTGTGCCCATGCCTTATGCCTAGCCAGCACTTGTGCCCATGCCTTAAGCTTTAGCCAGCACTTGTGCCCATGCCTTAAGCCTTAGCCAGCACTTGTGCCCATGCCTTAAGCCTTAGCCAGCACTTGTGCCCATGCCTTAAGCCTTAGCCAGCACTTGTGCCCATGCCTTAAGCCTTAGCCAGCACTTGTGCCCATGCCTTAAGCCTTAGCCAGCACTTGTGCCCATGCCTTAAGCCTTAGCCAGCACTTGTGCCCATGCCTTAAGCCTTAGCCAGCACTTGTGCCCATGCCTTAAGCCTTAGCCAGCACTTGTGCCCATGCCTTAAGCCTTAGCCAGCACTTGTGCCCATGCCTTAAGCCTTAGCCAGCACTTGTGCCCATGCCTTATGCCTAGCCAGCACTTGTGCCCATGCCTTATGCCTAGCCAGCACTTGTGCCCATGCCTTATGCCTAGCCAGAACTTGTGCCCATGCCTTATGCCTAGCCAGCACTTGTGCCCATGCCTTAAGCCTAGCCAGCACTTGTGCCCATGCCTTAAGCCTTAGCCAGCACTTGTGCCCATGCCTTAAGCCTTAGCCAGCACTTGTGCCCATGCCTTAAGCCTTAGCCAGCACTTGTGCCCATGCCTTAAGCCTTAGCCAGCACTTGTGCCCATGCCTTAAGCGTTAGCCAGCACTTGTGCCCATGCCTTATGCCTAGCCAGCACTTGTGCCCATGCCTTAAGCCTTAGCCAGCACTTGTGCCCATGCCTTAAGCCTAGCCAGCACTTGTGCTGTTGCCTTAAGCATAGCCAGCACTTGTTCCCATGCCTTAAGCCTAGCCAGCACTTGTGCCCATGCCTTAAGCATAGCCAGCACTTGTGCCGTTGCCTTAAGCCTAGCCAGCACTTGTGCCCATGCCTTATGCCTAGCCAGCACTTGTGCCCATGCCTTAAGCCTTAGCCAGCACTTGTGCCCATGCCTTAAGCCTTAGCCAGCACTTGTGCCCATGCCTTAAGCCTTAGCCAGCACTTGTGCCCATGCCTTAAGCCTTAGCCAGCACTTGTGCCCATGCCTTAAGCCTTAGCCAGCACTTGTGCACATGCCTTAAGCCTTAGCCAGCACTTGTGCCCATGCCTTAAGCGTTAGCCAGCACTTGTGCCCATGCCTTAAGCATAGCCAGCACTTGTGCCCATGCATTAAGCCTAGCCAGCACTTGTGCCCATACCTTAAGCCTTAGCCAGCACTTGTGCCCATGCCTTAAGCTTTAGCCAGCACTTGTGCCCATGCCTTAAGCTTTAGCCAGCACTTGTGCCCATGCCTTAAGCCTTAGCCAGCACTTGTGCCCATGCCTTAAGCCTTAGCCAGCACTTTTGCCCATGCCTTAAGCCTTAGCCAGCACTTTTGAGCCCCTTGCATGTTTGTTTTTCTGTCATTAGTTACATGATGGTTATGCACACAGGGCAGGCTTTACGCTCTTCGCTCTTGTCCCGTCTGAATGCGCATGCACGACTGTAATTGGGGAAGAAGGCATTACCCATTTACGGAGGACAGACAAGAAGTGCCTGGTCGCTTGGAGCATGGGGTTATGGAGAGGCTCCGCACTGTACAACAAAGGATCTAGTCCTAAATGTCCAAGTACAGAGTAGAGGGGTGAAAGCTAGCTCTTCACCCCTATGGGTGCCTAACCCTTTATGCAAAGAGTGCAAAGAGTTAGCCGTATGCCTTAAGCCTAGCCAGCACTTGTGCCCATGCCTTAACCCTTAGCCAGCACTTATGCCCATGCCTTAAGCCTTAGCCAGCACTTGTGCCCATGCCTTAAGCCTTAGCCAGCACTTGTGCCCATGCCTTAAACCTTAGCCAGCACTTGTGCCCATGCCTTAAACCTTAGCCAGCACTTGTGCCCATACCTTAAGCCTTAGCCAGCACTTGTGCCCATGCCTTAAGCCTTAGCCAGCATTTGTGCCCATGCCTTAAGCCTTAGCCAGCACTTGTGCCCATGCCTTAAGCCTTAGCCAGCACTTGTGCCCATGCCTTAAGCCTTAGCCAGCACTTGTGCCCATTACTTAAGCCTTAGCCAGCACTTGTGCCCATGCCTTATGCCTAGCCAGCACTTGTGCCCATGCCTTATGCCTAGCCAGCACTTGTGCCCATGCCTTATGCCTAGCCAGCACTTGTGCCCACGCCTTGCCTTATGCCTAGCCAGCACTTGTGCCCAGGCCTTAAGCCTAGCCAGCACTTGTGCCCAGGCCTTAAGCCTTAGCCAGCACTAGTGCCCATGCCTTATGCCTAGCCAGCACTTGTGCCCATGCCTTATGCCTAGCCAGCACTTGTGCCCATGCCTTATGCCTAGCCAGCACTTGTGCCCATGCCTTAAGCCTTAGCCAGCACTTGTGCCGATGCCTTAAGCCTTAGCCAGCACTTGTGCCCATGCCTTATGCCTAGCCAGCACTTGTGCCCATGCCTTATGCCTAGCCAGCACTTGTGCCCATGCCTTATGCCTAGCCAGCACTTGTGCCCATGCCTTAAGCCTTAGCCAGCACTTGTGCCCATGCCTTAAGCCTTAGCCAGCACTTGTGCCCATGCCTTAAGCCTTAGCCAGCACTTGTGCCCATGCCTTAAGCCTTAGCCAGCACTTGTGCCCATGCCTTAAGCCTTAGCCAGCACTTTTGCCCATGCCTTAAGCCTTAGCCAGCACTTTTGAGCCCCTTGCATGTTTGTTTTTCTGTCTTTAGTTACATGATGGTTATGCACACAGGGCAGGCTTTACGCTCTTCGCTCTTGTCCCGTCTGAATGCGCATGCACGACTGTAATTGGGGAAGAAGGCATTACCCATTTACGGAGGACAGACAAGAAGTGCCTGGTCGCTTGGAGCATGGGGTTATGGAGAGGCTCCGCACTGTACAACAAAGGATTTAGTCCTAAATGTCCAAGTACAGAGTAGAGGGGTGAAAGCTAGCTCTTCACCCCTATGGGTGCCTAACCCTTTATGCAAAGAGTGCAAAGAGTTAGCCGTATGCCTTAAGCCTAGCCAGCACTTGTGCCCATGCCTTAAGCCTTAGCCAGCACTTATGCCCACGCCTTAAGCCTTAGCCAGCACTTGTGCCCATGCCTTAAGCCTTAGCCAGCACTTGTGCCCATGCCTTAAGCCTTAGCCAGCACTTGTGCCCATGCCTTAGACCTTAGCCAGCACTTGTGCCCATGCCTTAAACCTTAGCCAGCACTTGTGCCCATACCTTATGCCTTAGCCAGCACTTGTGCCCATGCCTTAAGCCTTAGCCAGCATTTGTGCCCATGCCTTAAGCCTTAGCCAGCACTTGTGCCCATGCCTTAAGCCTTAGCCAGCACTTGTGCCCATGCCTTAAGCCTTAGCCAGCACTTGTGCCCATGCCTTAAGCCTTAGCCAGCACTTGTGCCCATGCCTTATGCCTAGCCAGCACTTGTGCCCATGCCTTATGCCTAGCCAGCACTTGTGCCCATGCCTTATGCCTAGCCAGCACTTGTGCCCATGCCTTGCCTTATGCCTAGCCAGCACTTGTGCCCAGGCCTTAAGCCTAGCCAGCACTTGTGCCCAGGCCTTAAGCCTTAGCCAGCACTAGTGCCCATGCCTTATGCCTAGCCAGCACTTGTGTCCATGCCTTATGCCTAGCCAGCACTTGTGCCCATGCCTTATGCCTAGCCAGCATTTGTGCCCATGCCTTAAGCCTTAGCCAGCACTTGTGCCCATGCCTTAAGCCTTAGCCAGCACTTGTGCCCATGCCTTAAGCCTTAGCCAGCACTTGTGCCCATGCCTTAAGCCTTAGCCAGCACTTGTGCCCATGCCTTAAGCCTTAGCCAGCACTTGTGCCCATGCCTTAAGCCTTAGCCAGCACTTGTGCCCATGCCTTAAGCCTTAGCCAGCACTTGTGCCCAGGCCTTAAGCCTTAGCCAGCACTTGTGCCCATGCCTTAAGCCTTAGCCAGCACTTGTGCCCATGCCTTAAGCCTTAGCCAGCACTTGTGCCCATGCCTTAAGCCTAGCCAGCACTTGTGCCCATGCCTTATGCCTAGCCAGCACTTGTACCCATGCCTTAAGCCTAGCCATCTCTTGTGCCCATGCCTTAAGCCTAGCCATCACTTGTGCCGTTGCCTTAAGCCTAGCCAGCACTTGTGCCATTGCCTTAAGCCTTAGCCAGCACTTCTGCCCATGCCTTAAGCCTAGCCAGTACTTGTGCCCATGCCTTAAGCCTTAGCCAGCACTTGTGCCCATGCCTTAAGCCTTAGCCAGCACTTGTGCCCATGCCTTAAGCCTTAGCCAGCACTTGTGCCCATGCCTTAAGCCTTAGCCAGCACTTGTGCCCATGCCTTATGCCTAGCCAGCACTTGTGCCCATGCCTTATGCCTAGCCAGCACTTGTGCCCATGCCTTATGCCTAGCCAGCACTTGTGCTCATGCCTTAAGCCTAGCCAGCACTTGTGCCCATGCCTTAAGCCTAGCCAGCACTTGTGCCGTTGCCTTAAGCATAGCCAGCACTTGTGCCGTTGCCTTAAGAATAGCCAGCACTTGTGCCCATGCCTTAAGCCTAGCCAGTACTTGTGCCCATGCCTTAAGCCTTAGCCAGCACTTGTGCCCATGCCTTAATCCTTAGCCAGCACTTGTGCCCATGCCTTAAGCCTTAGCCAGAACTTGTGCCCATGCCTTAAGCCTTAGCCAGCACTTGTGCCCATGCCTTAAGCCTTAGCCAGCACTTGTGCCCATGCCTTAAGCCTTAGCCAGCACTTGTGCCCATGCCTTATGCCTAGCCAGCACTTGTGCCCATGCCTTAAGCCTTAGCCAGCACTTGTGCCTATGCCTTAAGCCTAGCCAGCACTTGTGCCCATGCCTTAAGCCTTAGCCAGCACTTGTGCCCATGCCTTAAGCCTTAGCCAGCACTTGTGCCCATGCCTTAAGCCTTAGCCAGCACTTGTGCCCATGCCTTATGCCTAGCCAGCACTTGTGCCCATGCCTTAATCTTTAGCCAGCACTTGTGCCCATGCCTTAAGCCTTAGCCAGCACATGTGCCCATGCCTTAAGCCTTAGCCAGCACTTGTGCCCATGCCTTATGCCTAGCCAGCGCTTGTGCCCATGCCTTATGCCTAGCCAGCACTTGTGCCCATGCCTTAAGCTTTAGCCAGCACTTGTGCCCATGCCTTAAGCCTTAGCCAGCACTTGTGCCCATGCCTTAAGCCTTAGCCAGCACTTGTGCCCATGCCTTAAGCCTTAGCCAGCACTTGTGCCCATGCCTTAAGCCTTAGCCAGCACTTGTGCCCATGCCTTAAGCCTTAGCCAGCACTTGTGCCCATGCCTTAAGCCTTAGCCAGCACTTGTGCCCATGCCTTAAGCCTTAGCCAGCACTTGTGCCCATGCCTTAAGCCTTAGCCAGCACTTGTGCCCATGCCTTAAGCCTTAGCCAGCACTTGTGCCCATGCCTTAAGCCTTAGCCAGCACTTGTGCCCATGCCTTATGCCTAGCCAGCACTTGTGCCCATGCCTTATGCCTAGCCAGCACTTGTGCCCATGCCTTATGCCTAGCCAGAACTTGTGCCCATGCCTTATGCCTAGCCAGCACTTGTGCCCATGCCTTAAGCCTGGCCAGCACTTGTGCCCATGCCTTAAGCCTTAGCCAGCACTTGTGCCCATGCCTTAAGCCTTAGCCAGCACTTGTGCCCATGCCTTAAGCCTTAGCCAGCACTTGTGCCCATGCCTTAAGCCTTAGCCAGCACTTGTGCCCATGCCTTAAGCGTTAGCCAGCACTTGTGCCCATGCCTTATGCCTAGCCAGCACTTGTGCCCATGCCTTAAGCCTTAGCCAGCACTTGTGCCCATGCCTTAAGCCTAGCCAGCACTTGTGCTGTTGCCTTAAGCATAGCCAGCACTTGTTCCCATGC
The DNA here is from genome assembly GCF_032444005.1 of Ranitomeya imitator. Classification (NCBI taxonomy): domain Eukaryota; kingdom Metazoa; phylum Chordata; class Amphibia; order Anura; family Dendrobatidae; genus Ranitomeya; species Ranitomeya imitator. Next base: position 21,838 of record NW_027193387.1, read on the forward strand.
CTTAAGCCTAGCCAGCACTTGTGCCCATGCCTTAAGCATAGCCAGCACTTGTGCCGTTGCCTTAAGCCTAGCCAGCACTTGTGCCCATGCCTTATGCCTAGCCAGCACTTGTGCCCATGCCTTAAGCCTTAGCCAGCACTTGTGCCCATGCCTTAAGCCTTAGCCAGCACTTGTGCCCATGCCTTAAGCCTTAGCCAGCACTTGTGCCCATGCCTTAAGCCTTAGCCAGCACTTGTGCCCATGCCTTAAGCCTTAGCCAGCACTTGTGCACATGCCTTAAGCCTTAGCCAGCACTTGTGCCCATGCCTTAAGCGTTAGCCAGCACTTGTGCCCATGCCTTAAGCATAGCCAGCACTTGTGCTTATGCATTAAGCCTAGCCAGCACTTGTGCCCATACCTTAAGCCTTAGCCAGCACTTGTGCCCATGCCTTAAGCTTTAGCCAGCACTTGTGCCCATGCCTTAAGCTTTAGCCAGCACTTGTGCCCATGCCTTAAGCCTTAGCCAGCACTTGTGCCCATGCCTTAAGCCTTAGCCAGCACTTTTGCCCATGCCTTAAGCCTTAGCCAGCACTTTTGAGCCCCTTGCATGTTTGTTTTTCTGTCATTAGTTACATGATGGTTATGCACACAGGGCAGGCTTTACGCTCTTCGCTCTTGTCCCGTCTGAATGCGCATGCACGACTGTAATTGGGGAAGAAGGCATTACCCATTTACGGAGGACAGACAAGAAGTGCCTGGTCGCTTGGAGCATGGGGTTATGGAGAGGCTCCGCACTGTACAACAAAGGATCTAGTCCTAAATGTCCAAGTACAGAGTAGAGGGGTGAAAGCTAGCTCTTCACCCCTATGGGTGCCTAACCCTTTATGCAAAGAGTGCAAAGAGTTAGCCGTATGCCTTAAGCCTAGCCAGCACTTGTGCCCATGCCTTAACCCTTAGCCAGCACTTATGCCCATGCCTTAAGCCTTAGCCAGCACTTGTGCCCATGCCTTAAGCCTTAGCCAGCACTTGTGCCCATGCCTTAAACCTTAGCCAGCACTTGTGCCCATGCCTTAAACCTTAGCCAGCACTTGTGCCCATACCTTAAGCCTTAGCCAGCACTTGTGCCCATGCCTTAAGCCTTAGCCAGCATTTGTGCCCATGCCTTAAGCCTTAGCCAGCACTTGTGCCCATGCCTTAAGCCTTAGCCAGCACTTGTGCCCATGCCTTAAGCCTTAGCCAGCACTTGTGCCCATTACTTAAGCCTTAGCCAGCACTTGTGCCCATGCCTTATGCCTAGCCAGCACTTGTGCCCATGCCTTATGCCTAGCCAGCACTTGTGCCCATGCCTTATGCCTAGCCAGCACTTGTGCCCATGCCTTGCCTTATGCCTAGCCAGCACTTGTGCCCAGGCCTTAAGCCTAGCCAGCACTTGTGCCCAGGCCTTAAGCCTTAGCCAGCACTAGTGCCCATGCCTTATGCCTAGCCAGCACTTGTGCCCATGCCTTATGCCTAGCCAGCACTTGTGCCCATGCCTTATGCCTAGCCAGCACTTGTGCCCATGCCTTAAGCCTTAGCCAGCACTTGTGCCGATGCCTTAAGCCTTAGCCAGCACTTGTGCCCATGCCTTATGCCTAGCCAGCACTTGTGCCCATGCCTTATGCCTAGCCAGCACTTGTGCCCATGCCTTATGCCTAGCCAGCACTTGTGCCCATGCATTAAGCCTTAGCCAGCACTTGTGCCCATGCCTTAAGCCTTAGCCAGCACTTGTGCCCATGCCTTAAGCCTTAGCCAGCACTTGTGCCCATGCCTTAAGCCTTAGCCAGCACTTGTGCCCATGTCTTATGCCTAGCCAGCACTTGTGCCCATGCCTTATGCCTAGCCAGCACTTGTGCCCATGTCTTATGCCTAGCCAGCACTTGTGCCCATGCCTTATGCCTAGCCAGCACTTGTGCCCATGCCTTATGCCTAGCCAGCACTTGTGCCCATGCCTTATGCCTAGCCAGCACTTGTGCCCATGCCTTAAGCCTAGCCAGCACTTGTGCCCATGCCTTAAGCCTAGCCAGCACTTGTGCCGTTGCCTTAAGCATAGCCAGCACTTGTGCCCATGCCTTAAGCCTAGCCAGCACTTGTGCCCATGCCTTAAGCCTTAGCCAGCACTTGTGCCCATGCTTTAAGCCTTAGCCAGCACTTGTGCCCATGCCTTAAGCCTTAGCCAGCACTTGTGCCCATGCCTTAAGCCTTAGCCAACACTTGTGCCCATGCCTTAAGCCTTAGCCAGCACTTGTGCCCATGCCTTAGCCAGCACTTGTGCCCATGCCTTAGCCAGCACTTGTGCCCATACCTTAAGCCTTAGTCAGCACTTTTGCCCATGCCTTGAGCCTTAGCCAGCACTTTTGAGCCCCTTGCATGTTTGTTTTTCTGTCTTTAGTTACATGATGGTTATGCACACAGGGCAGGCTTTACACTCTTCGCTCTTGTCCCGTCTGAATGTGCATGCACGACTGTAATTGGGGAAGAAGGCATTACCCATT
>NW_027193388.1:0-32386 GCF_032444005.1 Ranitomeya imitator
GTTGCAAGACGTCTGTATCAGTACTGCAGTTTCTTCTTAACCGAAGGAACTGTCCCTTTGGGATCCCCTTCTTCAGATAGTGCGGATGGAAACTTGTATAGTGGAGGAGACTATTGGTGGCGGTGGTTTTTCTGAATAGAGAGCTCACGATACCTGAGTTCTGGATGGAAAGTTTAAGATCAAGAAAATCAATGCTATGATCAGAGACAACAGATGTGAGTTTGATGTTACAAGAGTTCTCGTTTAGGTCCATAATGAACCTATTACAATCCTCCAAAGGGCCAGTCCATAGCAGCAGAATGTCATCAATGTAGCGTTGCCACACCAAAACATTGGATGTAAACGCCTGAGGTTTATAGACAATCAACTCCTCCCACCATCCAAGAAATAGATTGGCATATGATGGTGCACAACGTGCCCCCATCGCCGTACCAAATAACTGACGAAAGAACTTCCTATCGAAGAATGTCTTTCCCTGGACGATAAACAATAATAAAGAAAGTTGTATAACCTTTGGCTACAATCTTGTGAGACAATCCATATCGTATTGCTTTGTGTGCAGTACCACTTGGGATGGCGCGTATATATGCTGTATAAATATTTTCATGCGTCGTTAACCGCATTTGGTCCTTTGGACTGCTGTGGTTTTCAAAAGATTCCAAGCGTGGGAATGCTTGCTATAAATTGTGTTGTGGCACGTGACCCAGTACTATCATTATCGTCAGAGTTCTATATCGTATATTCACTGCCTCCACCTTTTTGGACTACATTTGCCATGTCTGTTAGACAACATTATCTCTTTGGGTGCATAGATGCCCGTTGGAGCTATATTTGCACTATTACCACTCTATGGCATTCTAAATTTCTTTTGGGATCCAATTATACAATGTACCTATATGGGTGTTCTTATTATTACGCTTCATATAGTATTTATTTTGGATATATGTTATATCAATGGAAAATATTATTTTCAGTAACTGCTCTAGATACTACGACATAGGACACGCGTACCATCTTATTTGGCGTCTTTAGTCATAGTTATGCAGACTATCACAGATACTATATGGTACGCCACATCCATTGGTACTGAGTTTGTTATGCCTTGTGTGTAGCACACTCTATATATTTTATTATTTTGGTGTGAGGCATCGCACCTACTACTATTTCGCTCTGGCGCATGCGTAAATGTTTATTACTACCCCTCCATTTAAGCATTTTTGTTATGAAATTGGGGATATATATGAATATAACAATACTGGGGACCTCTGTCAATGTATGCGGTACATACATCTTTGTCGATCTTTGTACGATCCGGACATTCTATACGTACAGTGGGGCAAAAAAGTATTTAGTCAGTCAGCAATAGTGCAAGTTCCACCACTTAAAAAGATGAGAGGCGTCTGTAATTTACATCATAGGTAGACCTCAACTATGTGAGACAAACTGAGAAAAAAAAATCCAGAAAATCACATTGTCTGTTTTTTTATCATTTTTTTTGCATATTATGGTGGAAAATAAGTATTTTCTTGAACTCTAAAAAATTTTTACGATATGCTGGACGCTCTGTACGCACTAAATGCGCTTGCGCATTGTGCTGTGGCGCCTCCATGTTTGTACAACTTCTGACCAGCTCTCTTGGTAATTTGCAGTAGGTGACCGCTCTTAGCGCATGCGCACTAGCCGATACTTTCCATCTTGGTATACCCGCCGGCGTCACATCCGGTACCATGGTTACACTTCTGGTCTCCAACATGGCGCTATTGCGTCTATTATGGAGCCTGCTGTTGTTCCCTGAGGAGGATCCGCTCAGCTGTTATGGTAACTTATTTAGATAGTTGTATATATAAGCGTCAACATACGGACATTGTTACCTCTGCCCCTGACGAAGCCACTCCGTGGCGACACGCGTTGGGCTTCTTTTTGCCCCCCATGACTGACTTCCTACCGGACTAGTGCTGTTCCTTTCATGGGCAGGTTCTATATGGCGTTCTGAACTCTCGCTTGTTTTTTATCTGTATATTACCACCTTTATGCCTTCCCCTTATCGGTCAGATTTAGCTACTGCTTACAGGCAGGTTTTTACCTGATCTCTTTATTCTATCTGTGCATGTGTTCTTTACCTGCCGGTTTTGTGGTTTAGGCGTCGCCCTGCACCCTATGTTGTACTTCTGTTATACTACCCACAGGTAGCTGGAGGTTGTCCTTTGGCTCATTAGGCATACGGGATGTGTACACATCTAAAGTATTAGATCCATCTAACTTAGGACACTGCCCTACCCGTATTTTATTGATACATTGTGTGTGTGGGCCTTTTTTTGGGAGCTCTACTTTTTATCCATTATGGATATAATCTCTATACGCCTATAGAGCACATCTTATTGTTTTTGAGCCCTGAACAGCTGTATATTGTTTATTCATTGATATCACATATTGTAGTGTGAATCTACATGCTATATCTGTATGTATTGTCTGGTATGAAGTCATTTTCTGGGTCTTGGGGGGTATTCCCTATTTGGGATATGTACCGTTTTAGTTTTTAAATGTTTTTAATTGTTTGCAGTGTCTTGTTTGACCTTAATAAAATGTATTATATTATTTATCTAGGATTTATTATTTTTTGGTGATCCCTGGTGTTGTGTATGTCTCTTTTCTTCCTTTTCATTACTCGATTTGTACGCAACCATTCTGACTGGATTGGTGGAGTCCAAACCCTTTGGAGGTGATTTTGTAAACATTTCTAGCTTTATGAACATATCTTCTTTGGAGTTCATCAGAAATCTCCTTTGTTCTTCCCATAATACACTTCCACAAATATGGTTTGAGGACATCAGACTTTGATAGATCCCTATTCTTTGAATAAAACAGGCTGCCCACTCTCACCCGATTGTCATCTCATAGATTGACAGCACCAGACTCTAAAGGTTCACATACTTTTTTCACTCACAGTCATGTAATATTGGATCACTTTCATAAAAAAATAAAATGAAAAATTCTAATATTTTTTACTCATTTGTTTTATTACTTTTAGGAATGGTGTGAAAATCTTGTGTAGTTTTAGGTCAAATTTATGCAGAAAAATTGAAAATTCTGAAGGGTTCACAAATGTTTGTGTAGCAATGCATTGACAATAACAATGTGCAATTAGCATGATAACACAGAAAATAATGTTATAACATATATACATTAGTATAAAATAAGCTATAAGGAGGTAGAGAAAAGAGAAAACTCACAAAAGCAGGGACAGGGCACGCCACATATACCGCTATATTATTACTACTTATTACAAGATAGCGGGACATGGACAATATATGAAGAAAAACTCAGTGTAAAAAAGGACGTGTGCAGAGGGTGGTAAATGCCGCAAGGACCGTGGATGACGTGATGGCCGTGTGATCAGTCACATTCGTGTGGAAACAGTAAGGTTCCTGGCTGGGCAGCAAAAGGAGCTTCATATAGTTCTTTTTATACAGTTAAGTCCATATATATTTGGACAGAGACGACTTTTTTCTAATTTTGATTATAGACATTACCACAATGAATTTTAAACAAAACAATTCAGATGCAGTTGAAGTTCAGACTTTCAGCTTTCTTTTGAGGGTATCCACATTAAAATTGGATGAAGGGTTTAGGAGTTTCAGCTCCTTAACATGTGCCACCCTGTTTTTAAAGGGACCAAAGGTAATTGGACAATTGACTCCAGGGCTATCTCATGGACAGGTGTAGACAATCCCTTCGTTATGTCATTCTCAATTAAGCAGATAAAAGGCCTGGAGTTGATTTGAGGTGTGGTGCTTGCATTTGGAAGGTTTTGCTGTGAAGTAAACATGCGGTCAAAGGAGCTCTCCATGCAGGTGAAACAAGCCATCCTTAAGCTGCGAAAACAGAAAACACCCATCCGAGAAATTGTTGCAATATTAGGAGTGGCAAAATCTACAGTTTGGTCCATCCTGAGAAAGAAAGAAAGCACTGGTGAACTCATCAATGGAAAAAGACCTGGGCGCCCACGGAAGACAACAGTGGTGGATGATGGCAGAATAATCTCCATGGTGAAGAGAAACCCCTTCACAACAGCCGACCAAGGGAACAACACTCTCCAGGAGGAAGGCGTATCAATATCCAAATCTACCATAAAGAGAAGACTGCATGAAAGTAACTACAGAGGGTTCACTGCACGGTGCAAGCCACTCATAAGAATCAAGAATAAAAAGGCTAAAAAACATCTAAAAAAGCCGCACAGTTCTGGAAGAACATTCTATGGACAGATGAAACCAAGATCAACCTCTACCAGAATGATGGAAAGAGAAAACTATGGCGAAGGCGTGGTCCAGCTCATGATCCAAAGCATACCACATCATCAGTAAACCCGGCGGAGGCAGTGTGATGGCGCGGGCATGCATAAACCCGGCGGAGGCAGTGTGATGGCGTGGGCATGCATGGCTGCCAGTGGCACTGGGTCACTAGTGTTTATTGATGATGTGACACAGGGCAGACGAATGAATTCTGAGGTCTTCAGAGCCGCCATACTGTGTGCTCAGATCCAGCCACATGCAGCCAAACTACATACTACAGATGGACAATGACCCAAAACAAAGCCAAAGCAACCAGGAGTTTATTAAAGCAAAGAAGTGGAATATTCTGGAATGGCCAAGTCAGTCACCTGGTCTCAACCCAATTGAGCAGCATTTCACTTGTTAAAGACTAAACTTCAGTCAGAAAGGCCCACAAACAAACAGCAACTGAAAACCACCGCAGTGAAGGCCTGGAAGAGCATCAAAAAGGAGGAAACACAGCGTGTGGTGATGTCCATGAGTTCAAGACTTCAGGCAGTCATTGCCAACAAGGGGTTTTTAACCAAGTACTAAAAATGAACATGTTATTTAAAATTATTGAATCTGTCCAATTACTTTTGGTCCCTTTAAAAACAGGGTGGCACATGTTAAGGAGCTGAAACTCCTAAACCCTTCATCCAATTTTAATGTGGATACCCTCAAATGAAAGCTGAAAATCTGAACTACAACTGCATCTGAATTGTTTTGTTTAAAATTCATTGTGGTAATGTCTATAACCAAAATTAGAAAAATGTTGTCTCTGTCCAAATATATATATGGACTTAACTGTATATGATTGTATGAAAATGTCCTCATTAACAGAAAATAGAAATCTTTCTTTTGCCTCCATGCTGGAGGGGGACCAGCGACCCCAGCACCTACTTCAGCTGGATGAGAGTCAGAGGACGCACATCCAGCTGAAGTAGGTACTGGGGTCGGCTACTCCCCTTCCCACAGGCCCAGAAGACGATGACGAAGAGGATGTCGCATGTCGAGGGAGCAGAGGATGGTGAGAAGAAAGGGTTTTTTTGTAGAGCAGGGAACATATATACCACAAAGGTGTACAGGAAGAGGGACATGCAAAGATAGGGGACATATATACCAGGATGGGAGGCATATATACCCGGATGTGGGATTATATATACCAGGATGGGGACATATATACCCGGATGGGGGACCTATATAACAGGATAGGATACATATATACCAGGATGGGGGACACATATACCAGGATGGGAGACATATATACCAGGATGGGAGACATATATACCAAGATGGGGACATATATACCAGGATGGGAGACACATATACCAGGATGGGGGACATTTATACCAGGAAGGGAGACATATATACCAGGATGGGGGACATATATACCAGGATGGTGGACACATATACCAGGATGGGGGATTATATATACCAGGATGGGGGATTATATAAACCAGGATGGGGGACACATATACCAGGATGAGGGACACATACACCAGGATGGGGGACATATATACCAGGATGGGGGACACATATACCAGGATGGGGGACAAATATACCAGCATGGGGGACACATATGCCAGGATGGGAGACACATATACCAGGATGGGGGACATTTATACCAGGATGGGGGACACATATACCAGGATGGGGGACACATATACCAGGATGGGGGACACATATACCAGGATGGGGGATTATATATACCAGGATGGGGATTCCTATACCAGGTTGGGGGACACATATACCAGGTTGGGGGACATTATATATATATATAAGTTGAATGGAGCTGGTCAGATGTGACATCATTTAAAGTGACATCTTTTTAAATCTATCATCAGAAATACACCACAATGGTAACCTATGGTATATTCTCCTTCATGCGGTCATGCACTGATCCATCTGCTTTCATCCACAGGTACGTCTGAACTGTCTCCTAATCTGGAATAGCCACTGCATACCAGAATCCCATGTACTTCTCTCCCTCTGTTTTAACTGGTACGCTGCTACTTTTTCCCTGACTTTAAAGGGAATCTGTCAGCCCTAAAATCGTATGAGCTAAGGCCACCGGCATCAGTGGCTTATCTACCGCATTCTGTAGACAACCTTCAATCTCCAACCACTGCCTACTGCTACAGATTCTTTCTTCCCTCGGCATCAAAGGCCTTGCCCTGTCCTGGATTGCCTCATACCTTTCCGACCGCACATTTAGTGTTTCCCACTCCCACACTACCTCCTCATCCTGCCCTCTCTCTGTTGGAGTCCCTCAAGGCTCTGTCCTAGGGCCCCTACTCTTTTCCATCTATACCCTTGGCCTAGGACAACTCATAAAGTCCCATGGCTTCCAGTATCACCTTATGCGGACGACACTCAGATCTACCTCTCTGGCCCAGATGTCACCCCTCTGCTGTCCAGAATCCCGAAGTGTCTATCAGCCATATCCTCCTTCACCTCTCGCTTCCTAAAACTCAATGTAGACAAAACATCATCTTTCCCCCATCTCACGTATCCCCCCTACCTGACCTATCTATTATGGTAAACGGCATCACGCTCTCTCCCGCACCTGAAATGCGCTGCCTCGGGGTAACTCTCGACTCTGCACTGTCCTTAAAACCGCACGTCTAAACTCTTGCCACCTCCTGTCGCCTCCAACTCAAAAATATTGCCAGAATCCGTCCCTTCCTCAGCTCACAATCTACTAAAACTCTTATGCATGCCCTCATCATTTCCCGCCTCGATTACAGCAACACCCTCCTCTGTGGCCTCCCCACTAACTCTCTTGCACCGCTCCAGTCTGTCCTCAACTCTGCTGCCCGGCTAATCCACCTCTCTCCTCGCTACTCCCCTGCTTCTCCCCTCTGCAAATCCCTCCACTGGCTCCCAATTCTCCAACGAATCCAGTTCAAACTACTAACACTGATCTACAAAACCATCCACAACCTGTCCCCCCTATATCTCTGAACTTCCCTCACGTAATCTCCGATCCTCCCAAGACCTCCTACTCTCCTCCACACTTATTTCTCCCGAATAGCCCCCATCCTCTGGAATTCCACGCCTCAAAATGTCCGATTATCCACCACCCTCGGATCCTTCAGACGGAACCTGAAAACCCATCTCTTCAGGAAAGCCTACAGCCTGCAATAACCATTCTGCCGCCTCACCAACCACCTGAGCTGCCGCCTCACCAACACCTGAGCTGCCGCCTCACCAATTGCCTGAGCTGCCGCCTCACCAATTGCCCGAGCTGCCGCCTCACCAACCACCAGAGCTGCCACCTCACCAACCACCAGAGCTGTCGCCTCACCATCACCAGAGCTGCCAACTCACCACCACCTGAGCTGCCGCCTCACCACCACCAGAGCTGCCAACTCACCACCACCTGAGCTGCCGCCTCACCACCACCAGAGCTGCCGCCTCACCAACCACCCGAGTTGCCGCCTCACCACCACCAGAGCTGCCGCCTCACCAACCACCCGAGTTGCCGCCTCACCACCACCAGAGCTGCCGCCTCACCAACCACCCGAGTTGCCGCCTCACCATCACCAGAGCTGCCGCCTCACCACCACCCGAGCTTTCGCCTCACCACCACCAGAGAGGCCGCACCCCCGACCTTCTGTCTCTTCCCCATTACCCTGTAGAATGTAAGTCCGCAAGGAAAGGGTCCTCTCCCCTCTGCACCAGTCTGTCACTGTAAATTTGTTTACTGTAAATATTATCTATAATCCTGTATGTAACCCCTTTTCTCATGTACAGCACCATGGAATTAACGGTGCTATATAAATAAATCATAATAATAATATTATATACTGTGACAAAACACTCCGTGATCGCCTTTGCTGGGGTCAAAGGTCACGTGTTTTGTGCATTGAATTTCTGAGGCGTACAGCAGGTTTCCAAGTAGGCTGACCTCAGGTCAGATTTATTAAAGTGAAAGCAACACAGAAAAACAAAACATAAAAATAAATCCTAGCCTGTCCTGCACTAACTAAACAAACACTTTGCTAACTTAACAACTGGGGGGGCTTCTCCCACCCACCTAACATCACACAATTCTTGAGCAGAGCTCTCACTCACGTTTGTCTCACACAGACAGGCAATCTGTGTGCCCCAGGCAGACGCTGGAAACCCCCAGCTGGTCATCTTTTATTCCTGCAATCATTAACCCATTAGCACCCTGAAGATACTGAGTGGCCTAATTCACATAGGACAAACACCTAGGCGAGATATACCTGCCTCCAACTACCACACCAGCATGAGTCTTACATACCCACCCCCCCCCCCCCCTTGCTCAGACCACTCCGGTCGAGCAAGAACACTCTTGAAACAGTGCACTCGGGATAGGGCATCGGCGTTCCCCATCTGCACCCCAGGTCGGTGCTCCACCGTAAAAGAGTAAGCCTGCAGGGCAAGGAACCACCGGGTTACCCGACTATTACGGTCTTTGTGGAGGTGCATCCACTTGAGATGGGCATGGTCTGTGACCAGCCTAAACTTCCTACCGGCCAGGTAATACTTGAGGGAGTCAAGAGCCCATTTAATGGCTAGGCACTCTTTTTCAACCACCGCATACCTCTGCTCATGTACATTCAGTTTCCGACTGAGATAGAGGACCGGGTGTTCGACTCCGTCCCTCACCTGGGAAAGTACAGCTCCGACACCAGTATCAGAGGCATCAGTTTGCACCACAAACTCGCTGCTGAAATCAGGAGTCACTAGTACGGGCTGAGAGCACAAAGCCCGTTTCAGGCTGTGGAAGGCCTCTTCAGCAGCTGAGGTCCATTTTACCATGACGGAACCCTTCCCCTTGGTAAGATCCGTCAAGGGAGTAGCCATGGCTGCAAAATTGGGTATGAACCGGCGATAATAGCCGGCAATCCCCAGGAAAGCCTGTACTTGTTTTTTGTTCACTGGTTGTGGCCAGCCCTGAATTGCCTGTATTTTGTCGATCTGGGGTTTAACCACTCGTCGGCCAATCACGTAGCCCAAGTATCGGGCTTCTTCAAGCCCGATGTGGCATTTCTTGGGGTTTGCCGTTAAACCTGCATCTCGCAGGTCATCAATCACCGCTTGTACCTTCTGGAGATGAGTTTCCCAGTCCATGCTGTAAATTACGATGTCATCCAGGTAGGCAGAAGCGTACTGTCTGTGAGGCCTCAAGACTCGATCCATCAATCTCTGGAACGTTGCGGGAGCTCCGTGAAGTCCAAACGGCATATAGACATACTGGAACAGACCTTCCGGTGTAGCAAATGCCGTCTTCTCTCTGGCCGCCTCGGCCAGAGGAATCTGCCAGTACCCCTTTGTTAAATCCAGGGTCGTAATGTATCGGGCTTTACCAAGCCGGTCGATCAACTCATCGACCCGGGGCATAGGGTACGCATCAAATTTAGAAACTGCATTCAGTTTCCTAAAGTCATTACAAAACCGGATGGAGCCATCCGGTTTATGTATCAGCACAATTGGACTGGACCAGGCGCTGTGCGACTCTTCAATGACTCCTAAGTCCAACATTGCCATCACTTCCCGGGAGACGGCTTCACGGCGGGCTTCCGGAATCCGGTAGGGCTTCACATGAACAGTGACGCCAGGCTCTGTGACAATCTCATGTTTCACCAACTTAGTCCGGCCAGGTTTTTCGGAGAAAAACTGTCGGTTCTGTAACAAAAATTGCTTAACCTCAGATTTTTGTCGTTCTGAGAGAGTCTCGGCAACCTGCACCTCCGGTACAGTAGGTGAACAAACCGGACGGGGCAGATCCGCCGTTAGGGCAGAGCGGTCTTTCCAGGATTTTATCAGATTCACATGATAAATCTGTTCTGGTTTTCTCTTACCCGGCTGGTACACTTTATAGTTCACTTCACCAACTCTTTCTCGGACCTCAAATGGGCCCTGCCATTTCGCCAGGAATTTACTATCCACCGTAGGGATTAGGACCAACACCCTATCGCCGGGTGCAAATGTACGGACCTTAGCGCCTCTATCATAACTTTGCCTCTGGGCTCCCTGGGCCTGTAACATATGGTCCCTAACAATGGGCATGACAGCGGCAATACGATCCTGCATTTGTGTTACATGGTCGATCACCATTTTAAAGGGAGTGACTTGACCTTCCCAGGTTTCTTTTGCGACGTCCAGCAGTCCCCGGGGACGACGGGCGTACAACAGTTCGAAAGGCGAAAACCCTGTGGAAGACTGGGGAACTTCCCTAATGGCAAACAGCAAATAGGGTAACAAGTAATCCCAGTTCTTCCCATCTTTGTCTATCGCCTTCCGGAGCATCTGTTTTAAGGTTCTGTTGAAGCGCTCAACCAGGCCATCTGTTTGAGGGTGATAGACAGACGTACGCAACGGGTCTATTTGTAAGAGCCTGCAGAGCTCCTTCATTACCCTTGACATAAAGGGAGTCCCCTGGTCGGTGAGTATCTGTTTTGGAATTCCCACCCGACTAAACACTTGTACCAATTCCTTGGCGATCGTCTTGGTAACTGTGTTACGCAAAGGGACGGCTTCCGGGTAACGAGTGGCATAGTCCACGATGACGAGGATATGTTGGTGCCCACGTGCGGATCGGGGAAGGGGCCCAACCAAATCCATCCCAATTCTCTCAAAAGGGACCCCGATGATAGGAAGGGGTACCAAAGGGCTACGGAACTGAGATTTAGGGGCCGCGATTTGGCACTCTGGACAGGACTCACAATAGTTACGCACATCATAATGTATTCCAGGCCACACAAAACAATGCAATATCCTTTCTGTGGTTTTCTGTACCCCCAGATGTCCCCCCATTATATGTCCGTGGGCCAAATCCAGTACCTTCCGCCGATAAGGTTTGGGTACCACTAACCGTTGCACTGTGTCTTCCCCTTTTTTTTCTACCTGGTAGAGCAAATCATTTTCCAGAACCATATACGGGTACGCTAGCCTAGTGTCAGGTTCTACGGGTACCCCATCTATCATTTTTACATTTTTCCTAGCCGGAGTCAGGGTAGGATCTTTAATTTGCTCGCTGTGGAAGTCATCCACCTGGACTCCCAAATCTGGCAGGCAGGGTGCCGGATGGCTGTCTGCCTCCGCCTCTCGCTGAGGTTCCTCAGTTTCCCCCACCATGACGGAGAAGGGGTACTGAAGGTTAGATTCACTAACCTCCCCAGCAACATCTTCCTGTGGGGTCTCCTCTAGGGGCTCGGGACCTCCAGACGGCATGGGAGAAGATTCACGGGTACAGCTACCGTGAAAGAGCAACTGATTCTCTCACAACTGCCAGAAATAGGGAAAATCCCTGCCCAGGATTACATCCTGTAACAATGCTGGAACGAGTCCCACTTTGTGCTGCACTGACCCATAGGGAGTAGAAATCCATATGACCGGTACGAGCGGGTGTCACCATGCACACACGTCACAGAAAACTTGTCAGACGGACCAGACGGAAGTGCCACCAGACTAGCTTTCACCAGAGTCACCACACTTCCAGAGTCTAGTAATGCCACAACATTTTTCCCATCAACAGATAATTCACACAGGTGTTTCGCTGTATCATTTTGACCCGCATTCACACTCACTAGCTGTGTAACCAAAGACATGCGTTTTCTAGAGTCTATAACGTCGCACTGCATGGGTTCAGCGGTAACAGGACAGTTCGCAGAAACATGACCCTTCTCATGGCAGCGGAAACACCTAACAGGTCCCCTACTGAGACCACCGTCCAATACTCTTGGTCTCGGAGTGCGAGCAGTCCCGGACTCCTCCCCCACAGTTTTAAGCGATTTTCCTTCACCCGTGGTCCCTGGAACAGTCTTACCGGTTCCACGAGCAGGAGGCACAGACCGGGGGCTGGCGGTGTCGTCGGGAAGTCCTTCTGCCACGGAATAACGCTCGACCAACTCCACAAGTTGATCCGCTGTCGTGGGATTTCCTTGGCTTACCCACCTTTTCAGCGCTGGGGGTAGTACTCTCAGGTACTTGTCCAGGACAACCCGCTGGATTATTTCGGGTATTGTCAGTACCTTGGGTTGCAGCCATTTCTTTGTTAAGTAGATCAGGTCGAACATCTGAGACCGCGCCGGTTTATCTTGCTGGTATGTCCACTGATGTACCCTCTGTGCCCGGACAGCCGTCGTCACACCCAGCCGGGCCAGGATCTCAGCTTTCAGTTTCTCAAAGTCCTGAGCGACCTCCGGGGCAATCAAATCGGCCCATCGTGCCTTCGGCCACTTCTCTCTCAATGCCGTCCGCTCAAACGTTGTCAGGTATGCCTCGACGTCATCTTCTGCAGTCAGCTTTTGCCAGTATCGACTCACATGGATCCTCCTGGACTCTGCTTCCGGGTCAGCGTCAGGCATGCTCACCAGGCGCTGCGCCACCTGTTGGAGAAGTTGGCGGTCTGCAACCGTCATGTCCACTAACTCCTTCAGCTGTGCGGCCATCAAGCGATTAGCTTCGTAGTGGACTGTACTAAGGCTTTCACCACGTCTTCCATGCTGTTGCCTGTGCCACGGTATGCCCGCATTCTCCACCACAATGTGACACAACACTCCGGGATCGCCTTTGCTGGGGTCAAAGGTCACGTGGTTTGTGCATTGAATTTCTGAGGCGTACAGCAGGTTTCCAAGTAGGCTGACCTCAGGTCAGATTTATTAAAGTGAAAGCAACACAGAAAAACAAAACATAAAAATGAATCCTAGCCTGTCCGGCACTAACTAAACAAACACGTTGCTAACTTAACAACTGGGGGGGCTTCTCCCACCCAGCTAACATCACACAATTCTTGAGCAGAGCTCTCACTCACGTTTGTCTCACACAGACAGGCAATCTGTGTGCCCCAGGCAGACGCTGGAAACCCCCAGCTGGTCATCTTTTATTCCTGCAATCATTAACCCATTAGCACCCTGAAGATACGGAGTGGCCTAATTCACATAGGACAAACACCTGGGCAAGATATACCTGCCTCCAACTACCACTTTCCCAGTGGCAGCAGGATTCGCCGGATGTATCATCACTAAGCTGTAACCCAGCTTTCCCAGTGGCAGCAGGATTCGCCGGATGTATCATCACTAAGCTGTAACTCAGCTTTCCCAGTGGCAGCAGGATTCACCGGATGTATCATCACTAAGCTGTAACCCAGCTTTCCCAGTGGCAGCAGGATTCGCTGGATGTATCATCACTAAGCCGTAACCCAGCTTTCCCAGTGGCAGCAGGATTCACCGGATGTATCATCACTAAGCTGTAACAAAGCTTTCACAGTGGCAGCAGGATTCGCCAGATGTATCATCACTAAGCTGTAACCCAGCTTTCCCAGTGGCAGCAGGATTCGCTGGATGTATCATCACTAAGCTGTAAGAAAGCTTTCCCAGTGGCAGCAGGATTCACCGGATGTATCATCACTAAGCTGTAATAAAGCTTTCACAGTGGCAGCAGGATTCGCCAGATGTATCATCACTAAGCTGTAACCCAGCTTTCCCAGTGGCAGCAGGATTCGCTGGATGTATCATCACTAAGCCGTAAGAAAGCTTTCCCAGTGGCAGCAGGATTCACCGGATGTATCATCACTAAGCTGTAACCCAGCTTTCCCAGTGGCAGCAGAATTCGCCAGATGTATCATCACTAAGCTGTAACCCAGCTTTCCCAGTGGCAGCAGGATTCGCTGGATGTATCATCACTAAGCTGTAAGAAAGCTTTCCCAGTGGCAGCAGGATTCACCGGATGTATCATCACTAAGCTGTAACCCAGCTTTCCCAGTGGCAGCAGGATTCGCTGGATGTATCATCACTAAGCTGTAAGAAAGCTTTCCCAGTGGTAGCAGGATTCACCGGATGTATCATCACTAAGCTGTAACAAAGCTTTCACAGTGGCAGCAGGATTCGCCAGATGTATCATCACTAAGCTGTAACCCAGCTTTCCCAGTGGCAGCAGGATTCGCTGGATGTATCATCACTAAGCCGTAAGAAAGCTTTCCCAGTGGCAGCAGGATTCACCGGATGTATCATCACTAAGCTGTAACCCAGCTTTCCCAGTGGCAGCAGGATTCGCCAGATGTATCATCACTAAGCTGTAACCCAGCTTTCCCAGTGGCAGCAGGATTCGCCAGATGTATCATCACTAAGCTGTAACCCAGCTTTCCCAGTGGCAGCAGGATTCACCGGATGTATCATCACTAAGCTGTAAGAAAGCTTTCACAGTGGCAGCAGGATTCACCGGATGTATCATCACTAAGCTGTAACCCAGCTTTCCCAGTGGCAGCAGGATTCGCTGGATGTATCATCACTAAGCTGTAAGAAAGCTTTCCCAGTGGCAGCAGGATTCACCGGATGTATCATCACTAAGCTGTAAGAAAGCTTTCACAGTGGCAGCAGGATTCACCGGATGTATCATCACTAAGCTGTAACCCAGCTTTCCCAGTGGCAGCAGGATTCGCTGGATGTATCATCACTAAGCTGTAAGAAAGCTTTCCCAGTGGCAGCAGGATTCACCGGATGTATCATCACTAAGCTGTAACAAAGCTTTCACAGTGGCAGCAGGATTCGCCAGATGTATCATCACTAAGCTGTAACCCAGCTTTCCCAGTGGCAGCAGGATTCGCTGGATGTATCATCACTAAGCTGTAAGAAAGCTTTCCCAGTGGCAGCTGGATTCACCGGATGTATCATCACTAAGCTGTAACCCAGCTTTCCCAGTGGCAGCAGCAGACTATGGAATCACACTATGCTGTAACCCAGCTTTCCCAGTGGCAGCAGGATTCGCCAGATGTATCATCACTAAGCTGTAACCCAGCTTTCCCAGTGGCAGCAGGATTCGCTGGATGTATCATCACTAAGCTGTAAGAAAGCTTTCCCAGTGGCAGCTGGATTCACCGGATGTATCATCACTAAGCTGTAACCCAGCTTTCCCAGTGGCAGCAGCAGACTATGGAATCACACTGTGCTGTAGCCCCTCTCACCCATTGTGAGCTGCAGCCTTCAACATATCATTCATAGCACAGCTTTTCCAGTCTCAGGATGGATTACTACTGAGCTATAACCCAACTTTCCAATGCTCTGCTACCATCTCAGACTGTATAATCAGTAAACTGTAACCCAGCTTTCCCACTGTCCGCGGCGGCCACAGAATGAGCCATAACAATATCTCCTGAAGATGGAGAGGCTCCACATAGAGGAGGGAAATGATTGCACAATTTAATGGAATTTATTCTCTTATTATTCTATTCTCTATATTTCAGGCAGAAACTTCTAAAGAAACATAAGAAGAAATTTGTAAACTAAAGTGCGTTACACTGAGGGGCAAAACAGGGAATAAAAGCATCAGAAACACAAGGTGAAAACAAGGACAGTGTGCAGCCTGCGGCCTACAAGGGAAAATGAGAAAAGGCTCCAAGTGTCCAAACAAAAGCGCAGAATTACCCGGGGTGTAATGTGCACAGGGACGGAGACAGGGAGACACTCACCGTGTGCTGAGGAGGAGGAGAAGGACCTGCGGTGACGTCATCACTGAGAGCAGTCAGTGCGGGAGGAGAAGGACCTGCGGTGACGTCATCACTGAGAGCACTCAGTGCAGGAGAAGGACCTGCAGTGACGTCATCACTGAGAGCAGTCAGTGCGGGAGGAGAAGGACCTGCAGTGACGTCATCACTGAGAGCAGTCAGTGCGGGAGGAGAAGGACCTGCAGTGACGTCATCACTGAGAGCAGTCAGTGCGGGAGGAGAAGGACCTGCGGTGACGTCATCACTGAGAGCAGTCAGTGCGGGAGGAGAAGGACCTGCGGTGACGTCATCACTGAGAGCAGTCAGTGCGGGAGGAGAAGGACCTGCGGTGACGTCATCACTGAGAGCACTCAGTGCAGGAGAAGGACCTGCAGTGACGTCATCACTGAGAGCAGTCAGTGCGGGAGGAGAAGGACCTGCAGTGACGTCATCACTGAGAGCAGTCAGTGCGGGAGGAGAAGGACCTGCAGTGACGTCATCACTGAGAGCAGTCAGTGCGGGAGGAGAAGGACCTGCGGTGACGTCATCACTGAGAGCAGTCAGTGCGGGAGGAGAAGGACCTGCGGTGACGTCATCACTGAGAGCAGTCAGTGCGGGAGGAGAAGGACCTGCGGTGACGTCATCACTGAGAGCACTCAGTGCAGGAGAAGGACCTGCAGTGACGTCATCACTGAGAGCAGTCAGTGCGGGAGGAGAAGGACCTGCGGTGACGTCATCACTCAGAGCAGTCAGTGCGGGACTGAGCCAGGGGCTCTCCTGCTCTTCACACACGGCTCTGCTCTACACACACGGCTCTGCTCTACACACACACGGCTCTGCTCTACACACACACACATGGCTCTGCTCTACACACACACACGGCTCTGCTCTACACACACACGGCTCTGCTCTACACACACGGCTCTGCTCCACACACACACACGGCTCTGCTCCACACACACACACGGCTCTGCTCCACACACACACACGGCTCTGCTCCACACACACACACGGCTCTGCTCTACACACACACACGGCTCTGCTCCACACACACACACGGCTCTGCTCTACACACACACACGGCTCTGCTCTGCACACACACGGCTCTGCTCTACACACACACGGCTCTGCTCTACACACACACACACGGCTCTGCTCTACACACACACACGGCTCTGCTCTACACACACACGGCTCTGCTCCACACACACACACGGCTCTGCTCCACACACACACACGGCTCTGCTCTACACACACACACGGCTCTGCTCCACACACACACACGGCTCTGCTCTACACACACACACGGCTCTGCTCTGCACACACACGGCTCTGCTCTACACACACACGGCTCTGCTCTACACACACACACATGGCTCTGCTCTACACACACACACGGCTCTGCTCTACACACACACGGCTCTGCTCCACACACACACACGGCTCTGCTCTACACACACGGCTCTGCTCCACACACACACACGGCTCTGCTCCACACACACACACGGCTCTGCTCCACACACACACACGGCTCTGCTCTACACACACACACGGCTCTGCTCTACACACACACACGGCCCTGCTCTACACACACACGTGGCTCTGCTCTACACACACACACGGCTCTGCTCTACACACACACGGCTCTGCTCTACACACACACACGGCTCTGCTCTACACACACACACACACGGCTCTGCTCTACACACACACACGGCTCTGCTCTACACACACACACACACGGCTCTGCTCTACACACACACACGGCTCTGCTCCACACACACACACGGCTCTGCTCTACACACACACACGGCTCTGCTCCAAACACACACACGGCTCTGCTCCACACACACACACGGCTCTGCTCTACACACACACACGGCTCTGCTCTACACACACACACGGCTCTGCTCTACACACACACACGGCTCTGCTCCACACACACACACGGCTCTGCTCTACACACACACACGACTCTGCTCTGCACACACACGGCTCTGCTCTACACATACACGGCTCTGCTCTACACACACACACGGCTCTGCTCTACACACACACGGCTCTGCTCTACACACACGGCTCTGCTCTACACACACACACGGCTCTGCTCTACACACACACACGGCTCTGCTCTGCACACACACGACTCTGCTCTACACACACACACGGCTCTGCTCTGCACACACACGGCTCTGCTCTGCACACACACGGCTCTGCTCTACACACACACGGCTCTGCTCTACACACACACACACGGCTCTGCTCTACACACACACACGGCTCTGCTCTACACACACGTGGCTCTGCTCTACACACACACACACGGCTCTGCTCTACACACACACACACACACACGGCTCTGCTCTGCACACACACGACTCTGCTCTACACACACACACGGCTCTGCTCTACACACACACGGCTCTGCTCTACACACACACGGCTCTGCTCTACACACACACACACGGCTCTGCTCTACACACACACACACACACACATGGCTCTGCTCTACACACACACACACACGGCTCTGCTCTACACACACACACGGCTCTGCTCTACACACACACACGGCTCTGCTCCACACACACGGCTCTGCTCTACACACACACGGCTCTGCTCTACACACACACACGGCTCTGCTCTACACACACGGCTCTGCTCTACACACACACACGGCTCTGCTCTACACACACGGCTCTGCTCTACACACACACACGGCTCTGCTCTACACACACACACGGCTCTGCTCTACACACACATACGGCTCTGCTCTACACACACACACGGCTCTGCTCTACACACACGGCTCTGCTCTACACACACACACGGCTCTGCTCTACACACACACGGCTCTGCTCTACACACACACACGGCTCTGCTCTACACACATACACACATGGCTCTGCTCTACACACACACACGGCTCTGCTCCACACACACACACGGCTCTGCTCTACACACACACACGGCTCTGCTCCACACACACACACGGCTCTGCTCTACACACACACACGGCTCTGCTCTACACACACGGCTCTGCTCTACACACACACACGGCTCTGCTCTACACACACACGGCTCTGCTCCACACACACACGGCTCTGCTCTACACACACACACGGCTCTGCTCTACACACACGGCTCTGCTCTACACACACACGGCTCTGCTCTACACACACGGCTCTGCTCTACACACACACGGCTCTGCTCTACACACACACACGGCTCTGCTCTGCACACACACGGCTCTGCTCTACACACACACACACGGCTCTGCTCTACACACACACGGCTCTGCTCTACACACACACACGGCTCTGCTCTACACACACACACACGGCTCTGCTCTACACACACACACGGCTCTGCTCTACACACACACACGGCTCTGCTCTACACACACGGCTCTGCCCTACACACACACGGCTCTGCTCTACACACACACGGCTCTGCTCTACACACACACACACGGCTCTGCTCTACACACACACACGGCTCTGCTCTACACACACACACGGCTCTGCTCTGCACACACACGGCTCTGCTCTACACACACACACATGGCTCTGCTCTACACACACACACGGCTCTGCTCTACACACACACGGCTCTGCTCTACACACACACACGGCTCTGCTCTACACACACACACGGCTCTGCTCTACACACACACACGGCTCTGCTCTACACACACACGGCTCTGCTCTACACACACACACACGGCTCTGCTCTACACACACACGGCTCTGCTCTACACACACGGCTCTGCTCCACACACACACACGGCTCTGCTCTACACACACACACGGCTCTGCTCCACACACACACACGGCTCTGCTCTACACACACACACGGCTCTGCTCTACACACACGGCTCTGCTCTACACACACACACGGCTCTGCTCTACACACACACACGGCTCTGCTCCACACACACACACTGCTCTGCTCCACACACACACACGGCTCTGCTCTACACACACACACGGCTCTGCTCTACACACACACACGGCTCTGCTCTACACACACACGGCTCTGCTCTACACACACACACGGCTCTGCTCCACACACACACACGGCTCTGCTCTACACACACACGTCTCTGCTCTACACACACACGGCTCTGCTCTACACACACACACAGCTCTGCTCTATACACACTCGGTTCTGCTCTACACACACACACGGCTCTGCTCTACACACACACACACGGCTCTGCTCTACACACACACGGCTCTGCTCTACACACACACGTCTCTGCTCTACACACAGCTCTGCTCTACACACATGGTTCTGCTCTACACACACACACACATGGCTCTGCTCTACACACACACGGCTCTGCTCTACACACACACACGGCTCTGCTCTACACACATACACACATGGCTCTGCTCCACACACACACACGGCTCTGCTCCACACACACACACGGCTCTGCTCCACACACACACACGGCTCTGCTCCACACACACACACGGCTCTGCGCTACACACACACACGGCTCTGCTCTACACACACACACGGCTCTGCTCTACACACACACGGCTCTGCTCTACACACACACACGGCTCTGCTCTACACACACACGGCTCTGCTCTACACACACACGGCTCTGCTCTACACACATGGTTCTGCTCTACACACACACACACATGGCTCTGCTCTACACACACACGGCTCTGCTCTACACACACACACGGCTCTGCTCTACACACATACACACATGGCTCTGCTCTACACACACACACGGCTCTGCTCCACACACACACACGGCTCTGCTCCACACACACACACGGCTCTGCTCCACACACACACACGGCTCTGCTCTACACACACACACGGCTCTGCTCTACACACACACACGGCTCTGCTCTACACACACACGGCTCTGCTCTACACACACACACGGCTCTGCTCCACACACACACGGCTCTGCTCTACACACACACACGGCTCTGCTCTACACACACACGGCTCTGCTCTACACACACACGGCTCTGCTCTACACACACACACGGCTCTGCTCTACACACACACGGCTCTGCTCTACACACATGGTTCTGCTCTACACACACACACACATGGCTCTGCTCTACACACACACGGCTCTGCTCTACACACACACGGCTCTGCTCTACACACACACACGGCTCTGCTCTACACACATACACACACGGCTCTGCTCTACACACACACACGGCTCTGCTCCACACACACACACGGCTCTGCTCCACACACACACACGGCTCTGCTCCACACACACACACGGCTCTGCTCTACACACACACACGGCTCTGCTCCACACACACACACGGCTCTGCTCTGCACACACACGGCTCTGCTCTACACACACACACGGCTCTGCTCTACACACACGGCTCTGCTCTACACACACACACGGCTCTGCTCTACACACACACACGGCTCTGCTCTACACACACATACGGCTCTGCTCTACACACACACACGGCTCTGCTCTACACACACGGCTCTGCTCTACACACACACACGGCTCTGCTCTACACACACACGGCTCTGCTCTACACACACACACGGCTCTGCTCTACACACATACACACATGGCTCTGCTCTACACACACACACGGCTCTGCTCAACACACACACACGGCTCTGCTCTACACACACACACGGCTCTGCTCCACACACACACACGGCTCTGCTCTACACACACACACGGCTCTGCTCTACACACACGGCTCTGCTCTACACACACACACGGCTCTGCTCTACACACACACACGGCTCTGCTCTACACACACACGGCTCTGCTCTACACACACACACGGCTCTGCTCTGCACACACACGGCTCTGCTCTACACACACACACACGGCTCTGCTCTACACACACACGGCTCTGCTCTACACACACACACGGCTCTGCTCTACACACACACACACGGCTCTGCTCTACACACACACACGGCTCTGCTCTACACACACACACGGCTCTGCTCTACACACACGGCTCTGCCCTACACACACACGGCTCTGCTCTACACACACACGGCTCTGCTCTACACACACACACACGGCTCTGCTCTACACACACACACGGCTCTGCTCTACACACACACACGGCTCTGCTCTGCACACACACGGCTCTGCTCTACACACACACACATGGCTCTGCTCTACACACACACACGGCTCTGCTCTACACACACACGGCTCTGCTCTACACACACACACGGCTCTGCTCTACACACACACGGCTCTGCTCTACACACACGGCTCTGCTCCAAACACACACACGGCTCTGCTCTACACACACACACGGCTCTGCTCCACACACACACACGGCTCTGCTCTACACACACACACGGCTCTGCTCTACACACACACACGGCTCTGCTCTACACACACACACGGCTCTGCTCTACACACACACACGGCTCTGCTCCACACACACACACGGCTCTGCTCTACACACACGGCTCTGCTCTACACACACACACGGCTCTGCTCCACACACACACAGCTCTGCTCTACACACACACACGGCTCTGCTCTACACACACACGTCTCTGCTCTACACACACACGGCTCTGCTCTACACACACACACGGCTCTGCTCTATACACACTCGGTTCTGCTCTACACACACACACGGCTCTGCTCTACACACACACACGGCTCTGCTCTACACACACACGGCTCTGCTCTACACACACACGTCTCTGCTCTACACACAGCTCTGCTCTACACACATGGTTCTGCTCTACACACACACACACATGGCTCTGCTCTACACACACACGGCTCTGCTCTACACACACACACGGCTCTGCTCTACACACACACACGGCTCTGCTCTACACACACACACGGCTCTGATCTACACACACACAGGGCTCTGCTCTACACACACACACGGCTCTGCTCCACACACACACACGGCTCTGCTCCACACACACACACGGCTCTGCTCCACACACACACACGGCTCTGCGCTACACACACACACGGCTCTGCTCTACACACACACACGGCTCTGCTCTACACACACACGGCTCTGCTCTACACACACACACGGCTCTGCTCTACACACACACGGCTCTGCTCTACACACACACGTCTCTGCTCTACACACGGCTCTGCTCTACACACATGGTTCTGCTCTACACACACACACACATGGCTCTGCTCTACACACACACGGCTCTGCTCTACACACACACATGGCTCTGCTCTACACACATACACACATGGCTCTGCTCTACACACACACACGGCTCTGCTCCACACACACACACGGCTCTGCTCTACACACACACACGGCTCTGCTCTACACACACACACGGCTCTGCTCTACACACACACGGCTCTGCTCTACACACACACACGGCTCTGCTCCACACACACACGGCTCTGCTCTACACACACACACGGCTCTGCTCTACACACACACGGCTCTGCTCTACACACACACGGCTCTGCTCTACACACACACACGGCTCTGCTCTACACACACACACGGCTCTGCTCTACACACACACACACGGCTCTGCTCTACACACATGGTTCTGCTCTACACACACACACACATGGCTCTGCTCTACACACACACGGCTCTGCTCTACACACACACGGCTCTGCTCTACACACACACACGGCTCTGCTCTACACACATACACACACGGCTCTGCTCTACACACACGGCTCTGCTCTACACACACACACGGCTCTGCTCCACACACACACACGGCTCTGCTCCACACACACACACGGCTCTGCTCCACACACACACACGGCTCTGCTCTACACACACACACGGCTCTGCTCCACACACACACACGGCTCTGCTCCACACACACACACGGCTCTGCTCCACACACACACACGGCTCTGCTCTACACACACACACGGCTCTGCTCTACACACACACACACACGGCTCTGCTCTACACACACACACGGCTCTGCTCTACACACACACGGCTCTGCTCTACACACACACGGCTCTGCTCTACACACACACACGGCTCTGCTCCACACACACACACGGCTCTGCTCCACACACACACACGGCTCTGCTCTACACACACACACGGCTCTGCTCTACACACACGGCTCTGCTCTACACACACACGGCTCTGCTCTACACACACACACGGCTCTGCTCTACACACATACACGGCTCTGCTCTACACACACACACAGCTCTGCTCTACACACACACACGGCTCTGCTCTACACACACACACGGCTCTGCTCTACACACACACGGCTCTGCTCTACACACACACGGCTCTGCTCTACACACACACGGCTCTGCTCTACACACAGCTCTGCTCTACACACACACACGGCTCTGCTCTACACACACACGGCTCTGCTCTACACACACACACGTGTCGCCGCTCCTATGCATATATATATATACAGTATATAATGCCATGGATGAGGCCAGTAAGCTGAGTCGCTGCTCCTATATATATAGATATACAAGCTCTTCCCATGGTAAAAAATCCAAAAAACTAATCAAGACAAGGATATAATCATAAAATATAATTTTATTAAATTCCACATATAAAAACAATTTATTACAAGAGAAAAAAATGAAAAAAATAAATATCAATATATATGCAACCAAATAATTAATATGTGCCCCAATGCAACTGGCTATTTATAGTCTGAATCACCATAAGGTCACTACTCATTCCTACCACCTGTTACTAATATTAAAAAATATATATATTAAAAAACCAATTGAATAGAAAGTGAAAAAGTGCAATGTGCCTCAGTGTAATAACATACATGTGATGTAATGGATCTAGTTGTAATAGCTTGCAAGAAACAATAAAGTGCTACTGTAAAAGGTGTAAGCACAGGAAAGGTAGGCAGAAGCCAGAAGACACTTACTCTGATTATCTCTTATGTACTCCACTGTGGGTAGCCAGGACATTTAGGGGCACCCCGACGCGCGTTTCGGACGCACTTGCTCCTTCGTCAGGACATAAGAGATAATCAGAGTAAGTGTCTTCTGGCTTCTGCCTACCTTTCCTGTGTTTACACTTTTTACAGTAGCACTTTATTGTTTCTTGCAAGCTATTACAACTAGATCCATTACATCACATGTATGTTATTACACTGAGGCACATTGCACTTTTTCACTTTCTATTCAATTGGTTTTTTAATATATATATTTTTTAATATTAGTAACAGGTGGTAGGAATGAGTAGTGACCTTATGGTGATTCAGACTATAAATAGCCAGTTGCATTGGGGCACATATTAATTATTTGGTTGCATATATATTGATATTTATTTTTTTCATTTTTTTCTCTTGTAATAAATTGTTTTTATATGTGGAATTTAATAAAATTATATTTTATGATTATATCCTTGTCTTGATTAGTTTTTTGGATTTTTTACCATGGGAAGAGCTTGATTTTTCTATACTTTTGGTAGTGGTTCACTACATCTCTAATGCACTGGGTGTTCTCAAGGTTTTTATAGAGAAATAGATTTTATTATATTTATATATTATATGATATAATTTTACCTGAACAACATTCGTGTATTTTTATTAATATAGATATACAGTATATAATGCCATGGATGAGGCCAGTATGCTGAGTCGCTGCTCCTATACATATATATATATATATATATATACAGTATATAATGCCATGGATGAGGCCAGTATGCCGAGTCGCTGCTCCTATATATATATATATACAGTATATAATGCCATGGATGAGGCCAGTATGCTGAGTCGCTGTTCCTATACATATATATATACAGTATATAATGCCATGGATGAGGCCAGTATGCTGAGTCGCCGCTCTTATACATATATATATATACAGTATATAATGCCATGGATGAGGCCAGTATGCTGAGTCGCCGCTCTTATACATATATATATATACAGTATATAATGCCATGGATGAGGCCAGTATGCTGAGTCGCTGTTCCTATACATATATATATATACAGTATATAATGCCATGGATGAGGCCAGTATGCTGAGTCGCTGCTCCTATACATATATATATATATATATACAGTATATAATGCCATGGATGAGGCCAGTATGCTGAGTCGCTGTTCCTATACATATATATATATACAGTATATAATGCCATGGATGAGGCCAGTATGCTGAGTCGCTGCTCCTATACATATATATATATATACAGTATATAATGCCATGGATGAGGCCAGTATGCTGAGTCGCTGTTCCTATACATATATATATATATATACAGTATATAATGCCATGGATGAGGCCAGTATGCTGAGTCGCTGCTCCTATATATATATATATACAGTATATAATGCCATGGATGAGGCCAGTAAGCTGAGTCGCTGCTCCTATACATATATATATACAGTGCCTAAAAGTAGTATTCAACCCCCTGCAGATTTAGCAGGTTTACACATTTGGAATTAACTTGGCATTGTGACATTTGGACTGTAGATCAGCCTGGAAGTGTGAAATGCACTGCAGCAAAAAAGAATGTTTTTTTTTTTTTTTGTAAATTGTGAAAAGTCTTTTCAGAGCGTCATTTATTATTCAACCCCTCAACCCACCAGAATTCTGTTTGGTTTCCCTAAAGTATTAAGAAGTAGTTCAGGCACAAAGAACAATGAGCTTCACGCTTGGATTAATTATCTCTTTTTCCAGCCTTTTCTGACTATTTAAGACCCTCCCCAAACTTCTGAACAGCACTCATACATGGTCAACATGGGAAAGACAAAGGAGCATTCCAAGGCCATCAGAGACAAGATCGTGGAGGGTCACAAGGCTGGCAAGGGGTACAAAACCCTTTCCAAGGAGTTGGGCCTACCTGTCTCACTGTTGGGAGCATCATCCGAAGTGGAAGACTTATGGAACTACTGTTAGCCTTCCACGGCCTGGACAGCCTTTGAAAGTTTCCTCCCGTGCCGAGGCCAGGCATATCCGAAGAGTCAGGGCTAACCCAAGGACAACAAGGAAGGAGCTCCGGGAAGATCTCATGGCAGTGGGGACATTGGTTTCAGTCAATACCATAAGTAACGTACTCCACCGCAATGGTCTCCGTTCCAGACGAGCCCGTAAGGTACCTTTACTTTCAAAGCGTCATGTCAAGGCTCGTCTACAGTTTGCTCATGATCACTTGGAGGACTCAGACTGACTGGTTCAAGGTTCTCTGGTCTGATGAGACCAAGATCGAGATCTTTGGTGCCAACCACACACGTGATGTTTGGAGACTGGATGGCACTGCATACGACCCCAAGAATACCATCCCTACAGTCAAGCATGGTGGTGGCAGCATCATGCTGTGGGGCTGTTTCTCAGCCAAGGGGCCTGGCCATCTGGTCCGCATCCATGGGAAGATGGATAGCACAGCCTACCTGGAAATTTTGGCCAAGAACCTCCGCTCCTCCATCAAGGATCTTAAGATGGGTCTTCATTTCATCTTCCAACAAGACAACGACCCAAAGCACACAGCCAAGAAAACCAAGGCCTGGTTCAAGAGGCAAAAAATCAAGGTGTTGCAGTGGCCTAGTCAGTCTCCTGACCTTAACCCAATTGAAAACTTGTGGAAGGAGCTCAAGATTTAAGTCCACATGAGACACCCAAAGAACCTAGATAACTTGGAGAAGATCTGCATGGAGGAGTGGGCCAAGATAACTCCAGAGACCTGTGCCGGCCTGATCAGGTCTTATAAAAGACGATTATTAGCTGTAATTGCAAACAAGGTTATTCCACAAAATATTAAACCTAGGGGTTGAATAATAATTGACCCACACTTTTATGTTTAAAATTTATAAAAATTTAACGGAACAACAAAACTTTTTGGTTTGTAAGATTTATGCATCTGTTAATAAATCCTGCTCTTGTTTGAAATTTGAAGGCTCTAACTTATTTGCATCTTATTAAACCTGCTAAATCTGCAGGGGGTTGAATACTACTTGTAGGCACTGTATATACAGTATGTAATGCCATGGATGAGGCCAGTATGCTGAGTCGCTCCTCCTATACATATATATATATATATACACAGTATATAATGCCATGGATGAGGCCAGAATGCTGAGTCGCTGCTCCTATACATATATATATATATATATATATATATATATATATATATATATACAGTATATAATGCCATGGATGAGGCCAGTATGCTGAGTCGCCGCTCCTATACATATATATATACAGTATATAATGCCATGGATGAGGCCAGTATGCTGAGTCGCCGCTCCTATACATATATATATATATATATATATATATATATATATACAGTATATAATGCCATGGATGAGGCCAGTATGCTGAGTCGCTGCTCCTATACATATATATATATATAGTATATAATGCCATGGATAAGGCCAGTATGCTGAGTCGCTGCTCCTATACATATATATATATATATATATATATATATATATATATATATATATATATATACAGTATATAATGCCATGGATGAGGCCAGTATGCTGAGTCGCTGCTCCTATACATATATATATATATATATATATATATATATATATATATATATATATATATATATACAGTATATAGTTACATAGTTACATAGTTATTAAGGTTGAAGGAAGACTATAAGTCCATCTAGTTCAACCCATAGCCTAACCTAAAATGCCCTAACATGTTGATCCAGAGGAAGGCAAAAAAAACCCATGTGGCAAAGAGTAAGCTCCACATTGGTGAAAAGAATTCCTTCCCGACTCCACATACGGCAATCAGACTAGTTCCCTGGATCAACGCCCTATCAAGGAATCTGGTGTATATACCCTGTAACATTATACTTTTCCAGAAAGGCATCCTGTCCCCTCTTAAATTTAAGTAATAATCACTCATTACAACATCATACGGCAGAGAGTTCCATAGTCTCACTGCTCTTACAGTAAAGAATCCGCGTCTGTTATTATGCTTAAACCTTTTTTCCTCCAGACGTAGAGGATGTCCCCTTGTCCCTGTTTCAGGTCTATGATTAAAAAGATAATCAGAAAGGTCTTTGTACTGTCCCCTCATATATTTATACATTAAAATAAGATCTCTCCTTAGTCTTCGTTTTTCCAAACTAATTAGCCCCAAGTGTAATAATCTATCTTGGTATTGCAGACCCCCCAGTCCTCTAATAACCTTGGTCGCTCTTCTCTGCACCCGCTCCAGTTCAGCTATGTCTTTCTTATACACCGGAGACCAGAACTGTGCACAGTATTATAAGTGTGGTCGCACTAGTGACTTGTATAGAGGTAAAATTATGTTCTCCTCATGAGCATCTATGCCTCTTTTAATGCATCCCATTATATTATTTGCCCTTGTAGCAGCTGTCTGACACTGGCCTCTGAATATGAGTTTATCATCCACCCATACACCCAGGTCTTTTTCATTGACGGTTTTGCCCAGAGTTTTAGAATTAAGCACATAATTATACATCTTATTACTTCTACCCAAGTGCATGACCTTACATTTATCCCCATTAAAGCTCATTTGCCATTTATCAGCCCAAGCTTCTAGTTTACATAAATCATCCTGTAATATAAAATTGTCCTCCTCTGTATTGATCACCCTGCAGAGTTTAGTGTCATCTGCAAATATTGAAATTCTACTCTGAATGCCCCCTACAAGGTCATTAATAAATATGTTAAAAAGAAGAGGGCCCAATACTGACCCCTGTGGTACCCCACTGCTAACCGCGACCCAGTCCGAGTGTGCTCCATTAATAACCACCCTTTGTTTCCTATCCCTGAGCCAGCTCTCAACCCACTTGCACATATTTTCCCCTATCCCTATTATTCTCATTTTATGAATCAACCTTTTGTGTGGCACCGTATCAAAAGCTTTTGAAAAGTCCATATACACTACATCCACTGGGTTCCCTTGGTCCAATCCGGAACTTACCTCTTCATAGAAACTGATCAAATTAGTCTGACATGAACGGTCCCTAGTAAACCCGTGCTGATACTGGGTCATGAGGTTATTCCTCCTCAGATACTCCAGTATAGCGTCCCTTAGAATGCCCTCCAGGATTTTACCCACAGTAGAGGTTAAGCTTACTGGCCTATAATTTCCGAGTTCAGTTTTTGTCCCCTTTTTGAATATTGGCATCACATTTGCTATACGCCAGTCCTGTGGTACAGACCCTGTTATTATGGAGTCTTTAAAGATTAAAAATAATGGTCTATCAATGACTGTACTTAATTCCTGCAGTACTCGAGGGTGTATCCCATCCGGGCCCGGAGATTTGTCAATTTTAGTGATTTTTAGACGCCGCCGCACTTCCTGCTGGGTTAAGCAGGTGACACTTAATGGGGAATTTTTATCACTAGACATTTTGTCTGCCATGGGATTTTCTTGTGTAAATACTGATGAAAAAAAGTCATTTAGCATATCGGCTTTTTCCTCATCCTCATCCACCCATATAATCCATATAATGCCATGGATGAGGCCAGTATGCTGAGTCGCTGCTCCTATACATATATATATATATATATATATATACAGTATATAATGCCATGGATGAGGCCAGTATGCTGAGTCGCTGCTCCTATACACATATATATATATACAGTATATAATGCCATGGATGAGGCCAGTAAGCTGAGTCGCTGCTCCTATACATATATATATATACAGTATATAATGCCATGGATGAGGCCAGTATGCTGAGTCGCTGCTCCTATACACATATATATATATATACAGTATATAATGCCATGGATGAGGCCAGTAAGCTGAGTCGCTGCTCCTATACATATATATATATATATATACAGTATATAATGCCATGGATGAGGCCAGTATGCTGAGTCGCCGCTCCTATACATATATATATATACAGTATATAATGCCATGTATGAGGCCAGTAAGCTGAGTCGCTGCTCCTATACACATATATATATATACAGTATATAATGCCATGGATGAGGCCAGTAAGCTGAGTCGCTGCTCCTATACATATATATATATACAGTATATAATGCCATGGATGAGGCCAGTATGCTGAGTCGCTGCTTTTATACACATATATATATATATACAGTATATAATGCCATGGATGAGGCCAGTAAGCTGAGTCGCTGCTCCTATACATATATATATATATATATACAGTATATAATGCCATGGATGAGGCCAGTATGCTGAGTCGCCGCTCCTATACATATATATATATACAGTATATAATGCCATGGATGAGGCCAGTATGCTGAGTCGCTGCTCCTATACATATATATATATATATATATATATATATATATATATACAGTATATAATGCCATGGATGAGGCCAGTATGCTGAGTCGCCGCTCCTATATATATATATATATATATATATACAGTATATAATGCCATGGATGAGGCCAGTATGCTGAGTCGCCGCTCCTATACATATATATATATATATATATATATATACACAGTATATAATGCCATGGATGAGGCCAGTAAGCTGAGTCGCCGCTCCTATACATATATATATATATATATATATATATATATACAGTATATAATGCCATGGATGAGGCCAGTACATACATATATATATATATATATATATACAGTATATAATGCCATGGATGAGGCCAGTAAGCTGAGTCGCTGCTCCTATACATATATATATATATATATATATATATATATATATATATATATATATATATATATATACAGTATATAATGCCATGGATGAGGCCAGTAAGCTGAGTCGCTGCTCCTATACATATATATATATATATGGAAACAGGAACACATGGGCTACTTGCACAGTGAACAAGTCTGTATGATCATGTTCACACACCACCAAGAAACCTGAAGACACAAAAGAGAATAGTAAAACCAAAAACACTCAGTTTGAAAAAATGTTGCAGTAATCCGCAAGTGCTAGTAAAAGATGTAAAAAACAGGGTATTTGGTTGATCCGTTTTTTGCAAAAAATGTATACTAAGCTGCTCTACCAATCTTCACGGTATACCCTTATCAGAGCAGTCCTAACTAATGTATGCAATCCCTATCTGATGTATTTAAAAACCTGATCATCTGTATATAACCTGTGTGAACAGGGTTCAGAGAGGAAAAATCCATGTGTGCATACAGGGTAGAACAGCTTTTGTGCAGATAGCCCAAGAGGAGTGGTGGAACTCCCCAGTCTTGTAGACACAAGAGAACAATTATGGAAACAGGAACACATGGGCTACTTGCACAGTGAACAAGTCTGTATGATCATGTTCACACACCACCAAGAAACCTGAAGACACAAAAGAGAATAGTAAAACCAAAAACACTCAGTTTGAAAAAATGTTGCAGTAATCCGCAAGTGCTAGTAAAAGATGTAAAAAACAGGGTATTTGGTTGATCCGTTTTTTGCAAAAAATGTATACTAAGCTGCTCTACCAATCTTCACGGTATACCCTTATCAGAGCAGTCCTAACTAATGTATGCAATCCCTATCTGATGTATTTAAAAACCTGATCATCTGTATATAACCTGTGTGAACAGGGTTCAGAGAGGAAAAATCCATGTGTGCATACAGGGTAGAACAGCTTTTGTGCAGATAGCCCAAGAGGAGTGGTGGAACTCCCCAGTCTTGTAGACACAAGAGAACAATTATGGAAACAGGAACACATGGGCT